>NC_041217.1:141091998-141097102 GCF_002837175.3 Physeter macrocephalus
CGGGAAGATCCCACATGCCGCGGAGTGGCTAGGCCCGTGAGCCATGGCCGCTGAACCTGCGCTCCGCAACGGGAGAGGCCACAACAGTGAGAGCCCGCGTACCGCAGGAGAAAAAAAAAAAAAAAAAAAAAAAAAGAAACCAAAAATATTAGTAAGACCATGATTTTATGTGGGGTATACTAACATCTGACTTCCTTGGATTACTGAAAATTTGGAAACATTTATAATCTGCTGTCTCCGAGGTTTACTCACTTCAGCTAAAGGAAAACAGAATTTCGAGATATAGAGAAGTTCTGAGAGTAAGAATTTCCCCTGTTTTTAACGCTAAAGAACACTCAACTACCAATTCATTTGGAGTAAAGATTATCAATTCAAAAACGTCCATAAAATTGAGCCTATTATTAAACTCTTTGCTCCGATGTAACTTCAGGAAGGTATTTTCCATCTAAGTCAATGTCCTGATAATCTAAGGCTCCAAAATAGGGTCTCTATTATCAAAATGGTAGCTATAGTTATCTTATCAACAACTGCTTAGGTACCCCAAGAATGCCAAAAAAGGTAAGGCCTTTTTCCATAGTTCTAAATGAACAGTTCTAACACCAGTTCTAACATCACCAAGGATGCACAGTATAGTAATTTTTTTCCCAGAGTATTAGGTCCTCTGCTAGATACTTTATATTATTTCTTATTTCATTATTATAACATACATAGTAAGGTAGATAGATATCAACCCTATTTCATAAGTGCTTCTCCAAATCATCCAGCTGGTTTTTTTTATTTCAACCCAGCTCTTTGATTTCAAATCCATTACACTTCTCCATTAAATCACAATGATATTTGAAAAGAATTCATGGCATAAGAGACTAAAGTTTAATCTAAAAAATGCCTGAAGGAGCCTGGTATACCAAAAATGAACACCAGCTTTAAGGTCAGACTGATCTAGTTTTAAATGCTGAATCTGCAAGTCCCTAACCAATTACCTACATGATCTGGCCAAGTTACTTTCTCTATCTCCTTTTCCTTATCCAGGGATGGACACAATAATAAACCACTCAAAGTTGTTGGACAGACGAAATGAAAGAATATGCATAAAGTAACACAGTAGTGGGTATTCTATTTCCTCTCCACAATGTGGAACTGAAAATAACCAGGATTCACCACTGTATCCAAGACCCTAAACTAATGCCTAACAGACAGAAAAGGTCCTCAATGAATATTTGATGGATTAAAAACAAAATGAATTAACAGCTAGGTAATACAAAAAACATATGCAATTTTAATAGAGAAGTATAATCAAGAAAAGGATACAAGCGTTAAGTTAAACTGTATTTAATATTCCTTTAAAAAAGGAATACAAACAGTAAGCTGATGAACTCAAGAAAATAAATAGTAATAAAAAAGTATGAGGAACAGACAAACAAGTGATAAAATACAGTCTTGCAAAACAGATCAAAAACAAAATTCCCTATAAGATGTTCAGAAAAGTATCAGGTATTATGCCTGAACCACAAAAGGTAAACTGTACTCAATTATTACCTTGGTACCAAAGCGTCAAACGATATAAAGAAAGCCTCCTTTTTCCATAAAATAATGATTTTTGAAAATCCATTAGTTCTTTGAAAAATAAAATTGTTTTTATCTTTAAATTTACAAAGAAAATAGCTTCTCTTAAAAAAAACCAACACAAAACAAATCTGAATTGCTCATATACTTGGGACAGAAAACAGCTGCTTTGTCAAACAAGGTAAACTGTACTCAATTATTACCTTGGTACCAAAGCGTCAAACGATATAAAGAAAGCCTCCTTTTTCCATAAAATAATCTCTGATTTTTGAAAATCCATTAGTTCTTTGAAAAATAAAATTGTTTTTATATTTAAATTTACAAAGAAAATAGCTTCTCTTAAAAAAAACCAACACAAAACAAATCTGAATTGCTCATATACTTGGGACAGAAAACAGCTGCTTTGTCAAACAGGAATCAGGTACAGACACCAGTGCCAAAATTCCTTAGCTTTATTTTAACTCTTAGCACAACTGCTTACTCTTCATGATCTCTCTTCATCTAATACTGATAGTGTTAGGTAACCTTTTGACTTACAGAACAAAACCCTAATATTGATTCCATAAAGTGATTTGGCTACTCAAACAACTGCACAGGAAAGGTTTGGGATTTGTACCGTTTTCCTCTATTTAAATCTCTGACAGCTTGTCTTTCCAAATAACTCTCCCAATTTATTCAGTAAAGTCATATGGAACTTCCCTGGTGGTGCAGTGGTTAATAATCCACCTGCCAAGGCAGGGGACATGGGTTCGAGCCCTGGTCTGGGAGGATACCACATGCCGCAGAGCAACTAAGCCCGTGCATCACAACTACTGAGCCGGCGCTCTACAGCCCGTGAGCCACACTACTGAGCCCACGTGCCACAACTACTGAAGCCTGCGCACTCTAGAGCCCGTGCTCTGCAACAAGAGAAGCCACCGCAGTGACCACGCACTGTAACAAAGTAGCCCCCGCTCACCACAACTAGAGAAAGCCCCATGCGCAGCAACGAAGACCCAACACAGCCAAAAATAAATACATAAATAAATAAATAAAAAGAAAAAAATATTAAAGTCATACGAAAAGTTATTGCCAGAAGTAAATAAAACAAAAACCTGAAGTTTGTAAACGGCATGACCATTACCCTAGTTTGTCTGGGATATCCCTAGTTATGTCTGTTGTATCAACAAAATTATTAGCAGCCTCCTTCACTCTCAAAGTACCCCAGTTTGGACAATAAATTATATGTTCTCTCTCTCTATAAAGGTTGTAACTAGCATTTTAGAGATATAAAAGTCTGGAAGGCATACAGGATTGTCTCGAGATTTCAGAATGCAGCAAATTACTTTAAAAAAAATCTAAAATGAAATATGAGTTTACAGCCTCTGAATGTAGAAAACAAATTACTAAAGTAAAATAAACACCAGAATTCAAGTCAATTAATACTGGTTGAGGGCTTACCTTATTCTAGATAGAGGCATGAACAATAAAGAAGTTACACTTTGAAAAGTTATTTTATTCACACACATGCACGGCACACACACACACACACACACACACACACACACCCACCTGAAATAAAACACATGAACCAAAACACATGAGATGGCCAAAAATAAATACATAAATAAATAAATAAAAAGAAAAAAATATTAAAGTCATACGAAAAGTTATTGCCAAAAGTAAATAAAACAAACAAAAACCTGAAGTTTGTAAACGGCATGACCATTACCCTAGTTTGTCTGGGATATCCCTAGTTATGTCTGTTGTATCAACAAAATTATTAGCAGCCTCCTTCACTCTCAAAGTACCCCAGTTTGGACAATAAATTATATGTTCTCTCTCTCTATAAAGGTTGTAACTAGCATTTTAGAGATATAAAAGTCTGGAAGGCATACAGGATTGTCTCGAGATTTCAGAATGCAGCAAATTACTTTAAAAAAAATCTAAAATGAAATATGAGTTTACAGCCTCTGAATGTAGAAAACAAATTACTAAAGTAAAATAAACACCAGAATTCAAGTCAATTAATACTGGTTGAGGGCTTACCTTATTCTAGATAGAGGCATGAACAATAAAGAAGTTACACTTTGAAAAGTTATTTTATTCACACACATGCACGGCACACACACACACACACACACACACACACACACCTGAAATAAAACACATGAAACAAAACACATGAGATGCAGATGTTATTCCTAGGGAGTGCGATTGAGAAAGAGGGGCATTTAAGACAGGGACTCTCGGGCTTCCCTGGTGGCGCAGTGGTTGCGCGTCCGCCTGCCAATGCAGGGGAACCGGGTTCGCGCCCCGGTCTGGGAGGATCCCACGTGCCGCGGAGCGGCTGGGCCCATGAGCCATGGCCGCTGAGCCTGCGCGTCCAGAGCCTGTGCTCCACAACGGGAGAGGCCACAAAAGAGGAAGGCCCGCATACCACAAAAAAAAAAAAAAAAAAAAAAAAGACAGGGACTCTTAATTTTTACTTTATACATTCATGATGTCTGATTTTTAAAAGTATTTACTTAAATACAAAAACTTTATGTAAAAAGTACTCAGAAACTGTGCAGGTTATAAATATGTTTCAAAAATTTTATAACTGTTTTTTAGCTTGCAAAATCATCAGCATTATTATTTTAAAATTATCTACCAAACCCTAAAATGACTTGAGAGAGTAAATTTGGCAATGCTGAAGCTGCTCAGATACACCTTTCCAAGCAAAATAAAATTCAGCATAAAAAACTTATAACATTATTTACAGATAAAGTACAAACTAGCAAAAACGAAAAACAAAAAACTCCATACACTTAAATATTAGCAATCACTGCTATACTGGAATAAATGCTCAGGAGAAAAATGGCCAGTAAAACAAAGCAGAATACGTAATTTTCTTCCCACATCCTTCCTGCCAATTCCATGGTCATGAGTCAACATTCAAAAAAGCAAACTCATAAAAAAACAAAAACACCTACTACATGACCCCCGCAACAAAGCACTGTTTGACCATGTGGTTTTGGCAATGAGCCAAAGCCTTTCTTTTTCACATACTGGTGGGTCAGGCTACTGACAGTATCTTTTTTTAAATTAAAAGTCTTGGGTTAAGTCATTCCAGGATCTTAAATAAGCTCTGAGCTGCTTACTAGAGGGGATGCAAAAAATACATTCTTCCCCTTCCCAACCTCAGATTACTGCCTGTCATTCAGCTTCACAGCATTTTTTTAAAAAACATCTTTACTGGCGTATAATTGCTTTACAATGGTGTGTTAGTTTCTGCTGTATAACAAAGTGAATCAGCTATACGTATACATATATCCCCATATCTCCTCCCTCTTGCATCTCCCTCCCACCCTCCCTATCCCACCCCTCTAGGTGGACACAAAGCACAGAGCTGATCTCCCTGTGCTGTGCGGCTTCTTCCCACTAGCTATCTATTTTACATTTGGTAGTGTATATATGTCAATGCTACTCTCTTCCTTCGTCCCAACTTACCCTTCCCCCTCCCCGTGTCCTCAAGTCCATTCTCTACGTCTGCATCTTTATTCCTGTCCTGCCACTAGGT
>NC_041217.1:141097234-141146373 GCF_002837175.3 Physeter macrocephalus
ATTGCTGAGTAATATTCCATTGTATACATGTGCCACATCTTCTTTATCCATTCATCTGTTGATGGACACTTAGGTTGCTTCCATGTCCTGGCTATTGCAAATAGTGCTGCAGTGAACATTGTGGTACATGTGTCTTTTTGAATTATGGTTTTCTCAGGGTATATGCCCATGAGTGGGATTGCTGGGTCATATGGTAGTTCTATTTTTAGTTTTTTAAGGAACCTCCATACTGTTCTCCATAGTGGCTGTATCAATTTACATCCCCACCAACAGTGCAAGATGGTTCCCTTTTCTCCACATCTTCTCCAGCACTTATTGTTTGTAGATTGTTTGATGATGGCCATTCTGACCGGTGTGAGGTAAGGTGACACCTCGTTGTGGTTTTGATTTACATTTCTCTAATGATTAGTGATGCTGAGCATCCTTTCATGTGTTTGTTGGCAATCTGTATATCTTCTTTGGAGAAATGTCTATTTAGGTCTTCAGCCCATTTTTGGATTGGGTTGTTTTTTTGATATTGAGCTGCATGAGCTGCCTGTATATTTTGGAGATTAATCCTCTGTTAGTTGCTTCATTTGCAAATATTTTCTCCCATTCTGAGGGTTGTCTTTTTGTCTTGTTTATGGTTTCCTTTGCTGTGCAAAAGCTTTTAAGTTTCATTAGGTGCCATTTGTTAATTTTTGTTCTTATTTCCATTTCTCTAGGATGTGGGTCAAAGCTTCACAGCATTTTGAAAAGCAAAAACTCTCACTGTTTTCAAGGGTCCACCAAAAACGGAAGTTTTAGAAAGTTTTATGCAAATCTGCTCTACATACAATGAGGGGAAAAATCACATTAAACACATGAATTCTTAAGCTGAATGTTCTAATAGTTCAAGTTTTGAAATAACTGCAGAATTCTTCATACTCATTCATAATACTTGAAAATTTGATTACGAAATGTTTTCACAAACAAACCTAATATATTCCTCTAACAAAACTGAATCTCTCTACGTAGGAAAATATAACAAGCTGAAAATAAACACCCAGGGGAAGTTAAATGATAAGCTAGTCAGGCCAACAGACAATCAGTACTAAATGGCTTATTTCTCACACAAAACAACCAAACAAAATAGAACAAAAACAACAACCCTGAATTGGAAAGAACAGATTCTGTAACTGGTTTGGCATTTATCCCTTAAAAATCATATGCGCTGAAGCAGTTTTTGTATATCTAATTTTAGCTGCCAGTGAACATCAAACAGAAGGAAACAGGTTGTTTTTGCTAAGGCTGTTAAAAGTGCAGTACAAAATTACCCTGATTTATCCTGATTACCCAAATTGTTGTCAGAAATCTATCAAAATGGTCTAAAATATGATTAGAATATATGCCCTACATGACAGGACTCTTTTTGTTCTCTACTGTATCGCCCAGGCTAGTGTTTAGTTTCTAGCAAATGCTCAATAAAATTTTTGTAAATGAATGAAGAAATTCTGAAATGTACCTACCTGTTAGGATTTAAACAGAAAAAAACAATCAAAGGAGTTCTTGCAGATTATAAACCAGAGTGCTCAGGAAAAAAATCATAAATAACATTTAATTATTCTTAATGATTTATTATATTACAAGTATGGATGCTGAAAAATTTTAAGGCTAATTGAAAGTTTTTAAGAAAAGAGAAATTGAACAGGAGGAAAGACACTGTACCACCCAGGCAGTACAAGAAGCAAGCCCAGCTGAACAACTGAAACAAACTTCTAGAAACTCATTCTCTCCCACCAAGTCTCATGAGCACAGTTTTATACATACTACTCTGGGTTTAGAATTCAGTATTACAGTAATGATTTATTCACTGGGTGTTTTTTATGACTATGACAACATTGTGCTGGATGCTTTGGACATGCCAAGATGAAGCAGATACAGATCACACCCTAAGAGTTTCAAACGTGTAGTAGGAGATAAAAATCTGTCTACAAAAAACTGATTCAAGCATGGCAGATTAAGTGTTATGAGAAAGATACTAAGACATTCAAAGGAGAAAGTTAAGGGGATGAAAAAAGCTTCACAGAGGTAGCATTTTAGAGTGTAGGATTCTGACAGAGATGGGGAGGGGAAAATTATTAACAGTAGGGGGCAAGGCAGGAAACATCATAATCAGATGGGTTTTTGAACTCTTTAACCAAGTGACTAGAGAAATGAGGGCAGGGTTAAGGAAACTAACAAGGGATGCTGAGGTACCCAAGAATTAGGAACAGCAGGAAGCCTTCACCACTCCCAAGCCTGAAGGAACAAGGAGTGAAACAATGTAAATCCAAGCAGGCTCAAAGGACACTCTAGTTGTAGCCACTGCTACAAATGCATGGAAGCAGAGAAAGAGCAAGAGGAATAAATACCCCAAAGGTTCTCTCTTTTCTTCCTTCTATCTTCCATCCTCCCATTGGCTAAACCCTACCAGAAGCCAGAGGATAAAGAACTCCAGATGACACAGGCTGTAAAGGTCAGCCTCCTGAAGCAGGGAGTAGAGAGGGGCAGAGAATGAATCTGCAGGAAAATGGAGAATAACCAGAAAAGCCATCTTCCCAGACTCAGGAACCAGTATATAAGCACAAAGAGAGACTGGAAAGCACAAGGAATCCAAATAAGGAATGATATTCTCTTGGAGAAGTATGTAAGATGCTATTTTTCAGATCTGGGTACTGAATCTGAAAGGAAACCAAAATTAGTGCCTGAACTGGAAAAATTACTGGGACTTGGAGAGTGAGGTGAACAGTGAATGAATAGCAGCATCAGAGTAGCACTCCAGTTCTCTCTAGAGCTAATAAAAGAGCAAGAATCATAGGCTGTAGTCCTAGTTATTCTAATCTCTAACTGTGTGACCTTGGCCAAGTCACTTGTCTTCTCTGAAACTGTTTTCTCCATTATAAAAATAGGTAGAAGCCGAATTAAAACTTTAAGATCCCTTCCAGTTTTAAGAGTCTGTGAAGCCAGTATATCCAGGTAAATAACCATATTCACCAGGTGAGTAAATACCTCACCATACTGGAAAAACCTGGGGTCCACTTACTTTTGAAAAAAATTAATTTCATTTAAATAAAGACAATAAGAACTTACAGGTTCTAACTGCAGCCAGGTCCTCCACCGTAGGACAACAAATGTTAAAACACAAGCAAAAATTTAGTGTAACCTTGAAACGGAATGAGGAAGACTAATGCAACCAGATTTAAAAACATGCTCTGGAATGCAGAGAATACAAGGAAACAACCGAGTAAGCAGAATAACTTGGTTGAAGTGGCGCATTTCAGAAAAAACAAAATTAGCTGCTCAAGTCAATATAGCAAAGAAGCAAAGTTCTTAAAGGTGTTTCCAGAAATAAATGCACTCCAGTGTGGAAAGGGCTACAAGTATTTCCCCTGTCCCACAACACACACAGAGCAACCATTACCTTTCCTTCGTAACACAAACATTCATTGAACATGTTATGTGCCAGGTACTATCAATGCCTTCAGAGGACATCTTTAAGGACAATACAGATAATAGCAATTATAATTAATCATTACCTAATCTTCTGGAATGAGATCAGATTTCACCCCTTCTAAGCAGTCTCCCTGACTTCTCTAGCCAGCAACATGCTTTTTCCTATGATACTAACTACTACAGAATCAATTTGTGCTGGTACTGCTGCTAGTATTCTTTCAACTATATCAGAGGTCATGTAGGTTGGGGGAGGAGGAGTTTGCCTGGAAATCTGCTCACCATTTGTAACATTATTTCTAAACATTTTCTCCAGTCCTGTCTCTCAGGTGTGACAGCAACCAGGGAGCTTAGTGACTTAGCAAACATTTCTAACTCACAGGGATAAACCCAGCTCCAGTACAGTGAGCCAAAGGTTGCACACTTAGGACATGATTAAGCCACATATTCTGATCATTTAACGAGGATCCACTAAGCACCCACAATGTGCCAAGCACTGGACTAGGGGCAAAGGCCCTAAGAATAAAGGAGGTTAGAGTCTAATCCAAGAATCAGATATGTGCACAAAAATTTATAGTATAGAAGTATGAACAAAGTGCTGTAGTAGCACATGAAGGACAACAGTAATTCTAACTTGCTCTGCCTGAAGGAAGACATCAAAGAAAAAGTAACATGCAAACTGTATGTCAAAGGAAGAAGTGGAGATTTATCACTGATTGAATTCTAAGCAATTATAATTCTAATCAAGAGGGAAAGGCTGTGACTGGACCAAGAGCTATGAGAGGCTATGCCATGTTCCAAATGGTTAACAGCTCACAGTGCTAGAGTAGATGCCTTGGGTAGGCTGCCTGCAGCTGAGTCCACACTCAAGAGCGATAAATTAGGACCAGGTTGTGAAGGGCCTTAAAGAACATTCCCAGCATCTGGGCTTTGGCAAGGGGGAGCCAAAACAGACTTTTAAGCACAGCAGTGACTCAGTGGGATCTGACTGCGGATAAAGAGTATGGGTAGAGGGAGTCTAGAGACAGAGAGACTAGTTAGGTTTTGCAAAGGTCTAGGTGAGATGGTGAGGGCCTGAATGAAAGCATTATCGGGTGGAAAAAAGAGGCCAAATCCAAGAGACATTACTAAGGCAAATTTAACAGGACCTGGTGACCGGACATGGAAAATAAGGGAGATGGAAAATGGCTTTAAATGACTAATTGCCTGTGTGTGGTGGAACTACAATTAATTAAAATACTTCGGGAGAGGGACTTGGCTTAAACACATTTTCAGCCTAAGCATTATTCTTTCAAACATAATATTTGTTTAAACCTTTACTGGAAAATCTTCCTAAATATAATTTTAGGCCAAGTACATTACAGTACGCATAAAAACTGTCTTTTTCTATAGAATCCCCATAAACATCAGTTCTTACTCAACACTATAAAGTTTAGATACTGATAGAACTCAATATATCCTAAGGGACATCTTAGAATTTCCTTTTTAGAATAAAAGCCTGATATCCTTTTTCTCAAGCAATAGACTGCAAACTATGCAACTGCCTGATTCTCCAATCAGCAGAATATGGTTGTATCACAGTGCTCTTTACTGGCTGAACCAAACTTATCAACTAGGGATGGTTCAGTAGTTAGATTATTACTGAATCCAATCTTTCCACACTAAAGGAAAAAAACAACCAACTAGGACTTTGGAAACATCAAAATGGATGTGACCAACAGTCACTGCAGCCTAATATTTACTGAAGGGCACTTCAAGTAAAATGTCATCTCTGTCAAAACCAAACTCAGGACACTTTGAAAACAGATTCAGCTTCTCTGTTATCTTTCTAATTTCCCATTTATGTTCTCCAGACTAAAAGTCTGGTTTTTAGTGGTTTTTATCTTCCCTGGGCTAGGAAAGGTAATAGGTATTTTAATTTAAGTTGCTGGTGTACACAAAAAGTGAAAAATTTTTTTTTAATTTTAAGTAAATGAGAGATGTTAACACTATTCATTAAAGAGCTTTATCACAAACTCAGTTCAATAAAGTCAATATTCTGAGAGATGACTCACAGTGGATGAGAATTTCCAACTTAAAGTTCACTACAAAAACTCTTAAAACTGCAACTACTATTTTAAAATCTCTCCCACCTTCTCCACTCAAAACTAGGAGAAATAATTACTTGATTTGTTTTTGATTTCCTGAACACCGATAAAAGTAAACAGTTTAATCAACAAGCAAAGCCAAATGTTAACTTCAAATTAGCAAAAATTAGTTTTCTTGATCAATACATCTCTCGCTCTTTCATAACAAAAATACTTGTGAAGTGTAGTAGGAATGCAGCGAAAAATGCATGATTCAAACATACTTCCTGGTCTATTGCTTATATTCAACTTTCCATAACCAAGTTTACTGAGAATCTAAACCTTTCCCTGCAGTTTTTACGAGAACCCCCTGCAACTATTCCAAAGTTTTCACTATTTTTGCACAAGCTACCCAAAAAGCATAAAACCACCTGCCTCCCCCGCTCCACACTCACACTCACAAATAATAGCACCCATAATTATTACACACAAAAATACTGGGCCAGACAAGAACACAGAGACAAAACTGAAACAACAGAAAATGTCTGGCCCGCAACTGGAAATTCTATTAATGAGCAACTGGTCAAAATTAGGCTTTCACATTAAGAGAAAGTTTAACTCTTACGTTTAGTATCTTGAGACAGCTTTCGAAAGGAAAACACAGTTCCACGAAAATGAATCGAAAAAGGGGAAGCGATTCTCTCCAGACTGGTTTGGTGGCGAATGACCTCTCAGTGGTACAGAATTAGGCCCCTAGCCTCTGCCTCCAACCATCCCGGCGGAGGAAGTGAGGAGAGTCCCAGAGAAGAGAGGGCTCGGGCGGCCACGTCGTCCTACTCACCCCAGGGCGCGGCGGGAAGGAGGCAGGGAGAGAACGACATTCGCGCCCACGGCCCGGGCAAGCAGCAGGGTCCCTGGGGACTCAGGGGTGGGAGCCGGCCCCTCTCCCAGACCCTCCGGGTCTACTCACTCCGCAAGCAGCCGTCAAGAAAGCCATTCGCCAAGGCCCCCGCCCTCTGTGCCTCCAGGGGAGGGAGCCGAGGGCTGCTTCCGGGCACCCCCTCTTCTACTCCCTCCGCCGGATCACCGGGCTGATGCGCAGTCGGTCCGGTCAGCTTCAGCCGGTCCCCCGGGACAGCCCCTCTTCCCCCTACTCCTGCCCCTGCCCCGCCCAGGCCTAGGGGCCGCCCCGATTGGCTGGCCCTGCCGCCTCCTGGCAAAGAGACCCCTGGCGATTGGCCATGGGTCACCTGCTGAAAAGGAGGTGAGTGGCCGACGATTGGCGGTTAGGCCAATTTTGGGGTGGAGAGGCGGGAGGGACCGGCCGCAGCGGGCGAGCATCCGGAGAGCCTGGGTGCCCCGCCGCCTCCTCGCTGGGCCCAGGGCTCATCTCGGGGCCCGGGCCTGCTCCCGCGCCCGGACCTGTGCCTCGGGACACGTGGCCGCCCCGGCACGCCAATGCAGCCCTCAGGAAAGGAACCTCGTGGGTCGAGGGAGCTCAGCTAGGCTTCGAGGCTTCGGGGCTTCGGCCCCGGAGATTCCCATAGGGTGGCGACTGGGGAAGGACCCAGTCACAGACGTAAACGTGCTACACCTACACCCACCCGCTGCTAGCTCGACATCCAATATTTTGGCAGCTGTGCAGCCAAGTTTCATCTGGATAACTGCTTTTGCTTACTTCCAAAAAGTTGTTTGTATCACGAGGCGGGGGAGGAGGAGATACTATATCAATAAGCAAAAGCAGGGGTGCCTGTTTTATTTTATTAATCCAGGGAGACACTGGGCTTGCTGTTGTGACACAGCTCCATAAGGAATGTAGGTGGCTTGTGAAGATGCTTCAGGAATCCAAATGGCATAACTTCAAATTAAATGGAAAGTTCGGACTTTGAGGACCTCAGCAGAGAACCATCCAAAATGCAGGAAATCACAGATGTAAATAAATGACTGACTTAGTGACCTGGAGGACAGTTACCTTCTGCTTTTACTATTTTTTCCTTATGGTTATTTATATACCTGTAATTCTACTAAACTAAGCATCTAATTAATTTTTGTAGCTCTACTGGTAGCCCCTACAACTAGCACATTGTACACTGCACAAAAGGCTCAGTAGATGCTTGCTGCACTGTGTTAAAGATCCCTTAAGTTTTGTTTTATGCAAATTTTTTCAAAACGTCCAATACCAAATGCACTCTCTTCTTCCCGCACCCCCGTCCTCAAAAGCCGGGTCCTCTTCCAGTCCTCCCTATATCAGTAAATGAAAACCACTACCATCCACTCGATATGCGAACCATAAACCTGGCAGTCCTTGACACTTTCCTCATTCTACATTCAATCCATCACCACGTTCTGCCATTTTTACCTCCTGAATACAATCTCAGTTCCACCTCTCTCCATCACGACCACTCAATTACAGGTCCCAGCCTCTTGGCAACAATCTCCTTAGTAAAGTATTCCTGCTTCTTAAAGCTCCTCCAATTCATCCTCAACACTATGGCCACAGTAGTTGGTTTCCAAAACCAAAGTCATGACTCCCATCTCACTCCACACCGCCCCACACCACCCCATTAAAGAACTTCAACTGCCTTCCATTGTGCTTAGGATACAACTCATCATTCAGCAATGGTGTACAAGGTTTAGCCCTACCTGCCCCTTGCTCCATCTTAACACCTCCCACTCCCTCATTTTCTGCACTCCACACAATGGCCTTTTTCATGTTTCTTCAATTTTCCTTGGACCTTCTAACCTCAGGGCCTTGGCACATGGCCCCTGTGGTTACTTTGTCTTTTACACTGTCGCCTTGAAACTAATCCCCACCCTTCACTTTTTTTTTTTTTAATATTTATTTATTTGGTTGTGCCGGGTCTTAGTTGTGGCAGGCGGGTTCCTTAGTTGTGGCATGCGAACTCTTCGTTGCGGCATGTGGGATCTAGTTCCCTAAACAGGGATCGAACCTGGGCCCTAGGCATTGGGAGCTCGGAGTCTTAACCACTACACCACCAGGGAAATCCCAATCCCCACCCTTCACTTAATTTACTTCTACTACTCATCATTTCCTCCCTGCCTATGTGAATTCTTCCTATTTTATGCTCTCACAGCCCATGCAACGCTCCTTTATAAAACTTATTACAGCTCCAGTAAGTCCCCTACATACGAACGAGTTCCATTCCAAGAACGTGTTTGCAAGTCCAATTTGTTCGTAAGTCCAACAAAGTTGGCCTAGGTACCCAAATAACACAATCTGCTATATAGTACTGTACTGTAATAGGTTTATAATATTTTTCACACAAATAATACATAAAAAACAAACACAAAAAATAAAACATTTTTAATCTTACAGTACAGTAACTTGAAAAGTACAGTAGTACAGTACAACAGCTGGCATACAAGGGCTGGCACGGAGTGAACAGGCAAGAAGAGTTACTGACTAGAGGACGGAGAGGAGCTGGGAGATGGTAGAGCTGAAGGATCGTCAGCGATAGGAGACAGAGGGTAAACTGCGATTTCACTCACGACTGATGTTGATGGAATGCACGTTTGCATCTTTGAAAGTTTGCAACTTGAAGGTTTTCTATCTATCTGCATACGTCTTTAATGTTTTATGTTCACCACTAGACTGTAAGAGGTAAAGAGGCAAGGATCTATCTGATTTTGTTCATCAAAGCCTCAATTTAGCCAAATGCCTGGCACATATTAGGTGCTCAATAATGGATTTCCTATGGTAACTGAGTCTGAAAATAAACATTAATTCTATGATAAGCATCAATTAAACTATAAGTAGTGATGGAGAAAAATACATTAATTTTGCCAGATGGACAAGGTCAATGTCTAAGAACCTCCACTAATACCCTTTACATTTTTCCTTTAATATCTGCTTTTCTAGCGGTTAATTTTGTGCCAGAGCAGCTCAGAGGGCTTAATTCAATATTGGCTGATCAAACAGTTCTCCAGGCCAAGGAGCAAAAAAGCCTACACCTCTAATTCTGTCTATATATTGTACTAATTGACCCTGTAAGAGACAATACTAATTTATGTAATTCCTGCTTACCAGTTCTTTCATGTGATTTTCATGTGTTCTTTCTCACTCCACAACAAGACAGAAAGACCCATAGGGTCATCAAGGACTTTGTATTTAACAGTACACACTGGGACTTCCCTGCTGGCACAGTGGTTAAGAATCTGCCTGTCAATGCAGGCGACACAGGTTCGATCCCTGGTCCGGGAAGATTCCCCATGCTGTGGAGCAACTGAGCCCCATGCGCCACAACTACTGAACCTGTGCTCTAGAGCCCACAAGCCACAATTACTGAGCCCATGTGCCACAACTACTGCAGCCCGCATGCCTAGAACCTGTGCTCCACAGCAAAGTAAAGCCACCGCAATGAAAAGCCCGCACACCGCAACAAAGAGTAGCCCCCGCTCGCCACAGCTAGAGAAAGCCCGCACACAGCAACGAAGACCCAGTGCAGCCAAAAAATAAAAAAATTTATTTTTTAAAAAACACAGTACATACCAAAATGTCAGATTTTTTTTAAAGTGTCCTCCAAATCTTCCATCATCATCATCATCATCATCATCATCATCATCACGGGTCAGTAGCTTGAAAATCTAAGGCACTATCATTTTTGACAGTGTAGTGTAAATAGTTAAGTCCTAGTAAAAATTTAGTGGAACCAATTATAATTAGGGTTTCTTTTGATAGATTTAAGTGTTAAGACTGGTATAATGTCAATAGAGAATATGACTTATGACAGCCTATTAATAATATAGCTACAGTCCAGAGTCTACCTTTTCACGGTTTCATATTAGAGATAACTGTGTTACAGACATAGAATTCTCATTTTCCTAATCCTAGTGTAAAGTTAGTGTGCACAAAAGATGTAGCATTTAAAATGAAAAGTGATTAAATAATACAAGGCAACATACCCATTTTATCCCAAGAAACTATAGGACTTCTAAGCAAATCTGTGTTGAAAAAAACTCAAATTTATGTTTAAAAACACTCAAGTGTTTTTAAAGAAATCTACAAGTTGTTTTAGAAGAAAATTAAGTGACCAATGCCTTAAAGTCATATATGACAACTGATTTCCAACCCATGTATCAAAGGGGTCTTCAATACTTATCTTCAAACTACATAACTAAAGCTACTAAGCGATTAAATTAAATTGATACTTAATTTTTTGTTGTTGTTCAAGAAAAGAATGGAATATAGTGATTAAGAAGTATAAAAAACATCATTAGGGACTTCCCTGGTGGCGCAGTGGTTAGGAATCCGCCTGCTAATGCAGGGGACATGGGTTCGAGCCCTGGTCTGGGAAGATCCCACATGCTGTGGAGCAACCAAGCCTGTGCTCTACAACTACTGAGCCTGTGCTCTAGAGCCCGCATGCCATAAATACGGAGCCCACGTGCCACAAATACTGAAGCCCACACGCCTAGAGCCCATGCTCTGCAACGAGAGAAGCCACCTCAATGAGAAGCCCGCGCACCATCATGAAGAGCAGTCTCCACTCACTGTGTGCAGCAACGAAGACACAACACAGCCAAAAATAAAATAAAATAAATTTATTTTTTAAAAATCATCATGTTGTATACTTTAAACTTATACAGTGATCTATGTGAAATTATCCTCAATAAACCTGGAGGAAAAGATTGAAAAACAAATACAAAACAAGAAAAACTTAAAAAAAAAAAACCACACCTCCAAATTTCCCTCTTGCTGCATCTCACAAAAAAATGTATAAAACACAATCTGAGAAAAATCAAAACACTAAGGTTCAGGGTGAGGGGGGATCTTTAAAAATGACAGGAAGTCTATTGACTAAAACATAGGCCAACTTTACCTATAGCTATTCAGATGAAAAGAGCATTTTAACTATACAGAATTTATGTACTACTTTCAAAAATATTATTTCTGCTGGAGAGTCCAGTAATGTTTACCTATAAATCACATTCTACTCTGATGTCATTTTAGAGATAGATGACAAATACTTTTGATTACAACAGAAGAAAAGAAGAAGCAAAAATAGGGGAAAAAAACCGCATAGTTTCCCTAGGAATTTGCCTAGCAACTTAGGCCAAATGATTAGAGCAGACAACATTAAAAGACAACTCTTGGAAGCAGGATATGTAGCTCCACTAATTTGTCTGACCAGTACCCAGAAGTCTCAAAATTAAAGTCAGCCAATAAATTTTCACATAGAAAATTTAGCCAGATGGAATAAATATACCATTTGGCATATAGTAGAAGCAGTCCCTAACTTGTGATCAGGACCACCATGTTCCAGAAGTTTCTATATAAATTATTTGCAATTCTTAATGCATTGTGAAACAAACAAACAAATATTTGGTTCAAGTTTAGGAATGAATACCCTCTACACAACCCCACAATGATTATGATAGTGTACTGCTTATTCATCACTGTATCTTTAGCATCTCCTCACACAGAGACTGGCATGTATTAACTGCTTAATAAATGTCTAATGAATGAATGAAATGCCAGGTACTACGCTACAAAAATAGCAGTATATACAGCTAAAAAGGTTGAAAATGGGTAGTCTAACAAGGAGAACAGAGAAAGCAGAGGGGCAGAAGGCTAATGTTTTTCTATTATAAATCTTTTAGTACCATCCAATTTTAAAATTATATGAGAAAGGTGCTATTGCCCTAATTTTTACAGTTAAATTCTGCATTGGTCACTTAACTTTCTTCTGAAACAACTTACAGGTTTCACTAAAACCATGTGAGTTGCCAAAACTGGTTAGAAGTACAGAGCTCGTTGCCACAAGATGGATAAAACGGCTTTGTATTGTGTGATTACTCTTCATTTTAAATGTTCCAGCTTTTAGGCACACTAACTTTACATTAGCATTAGGATGTTAACAAACTGGAACTCTATGTTTTTCTCTATAGAAGGGGTATAGGAAAAACTATTGCTTTTATTTTATATACTTCTACATAGCTAAATGTTTTTTGGAAGCATGACTTACTTATGACATTACTGTAGTTTTTAAAAAATTCAATTCCCATGATTTTTATTTTCTTCTTTATACTAGGCTGAGCTCCATAAAGACAAGGACAATATGTCATTTATTCACAATTATATCCTCTACAACTAGTATAGTGCATGGAACACATTAAGTGTCTGATAAATATTTATCAAATAAATAACTTTTCTGTATTCTCTATATGTTCTGAACTGAGCATGCACTATTTTTTTTAAGTTTTAAACTTTATAAAGAGAAGGCAGGAAAATATAAGTTCTAAAAGATTTCCATAAAAACACAGTTAAAATAAAATTTTGGCAGTTAAAGGAATAATCTTTAGCATCTATAAAATTGGATCATTTGTTTTTAGTTGTTTCCCAAGGCCACCACTATTACAACAAAGTTTATTTAAAAAAATGAATCCTTGAATCCTAAATTCCAATTTAGGAGCCAGAAATTTGTCTGCCCTCAGTAACAGCAACAACATTGGCAACATTCCTTAGCGGAATTTTCCTTTGTTGTAGGAACCCCAAGTAACTGGCTACTTCATACCATTTTACCTGTGGAAGAAGTGACACATCTATATTGCAATCATTTCCTTTGGGAAACAAAGGGCTTCAAGGGAGAAAAACAAAACACATCTATTTTCCTACATGATACAAAAATAAAATCTAATGAGGCCAGGGAAAACAATACATCTCAAAGTTCTCAATAAAGAGCAATATAAAAGCAATCTATACATCATGTGTTTGTTCATTAATTCCTTCAATTATTTCTTTATTTAGCTAACATTTATCGAGTACCATTTAGAATGCCATTGAGAGCACCATTTAGAATGTACAGGGGGTGGGAATGGTAAGAGTAGTAGTTGCATTAGTAATGGCTTAAAATTTGCCAAGTTATTACTATAGCTAGGCATTATTTCAGCAAATTTACATTTAACTCATTTACTCATCAAAACAACCCTGTAAATTAGGTACTTTTATTATCTTCATTTTATAGATGAGGACATTGGAACTCAGAGTAATGTCAAGAATAAGTGGTGGCACTGGGATACAAACCAAGACATTCTGGTTCCAGAGTCAAGTCCTTCACCATCTCTGGGAAGAAAATCTTTACTTTTTTTGCCAATCAAATTAACATTTAATTACATCTTCTAAATGTCCCATCTTCTGCATGTATTAACTTTAGAAAAGATATATATAAATAACTCTTTTTATTACATGTATTTTAAAATATCAAAGCTATCAGAATCTAAGACTTCCCATTTTATTACACGTATTTTAAAATATCAAAGCTATCAGAGTCTAAGACTTCCCAAAGTTATCTTTTTCTTCTTGTTATTCCCAAAGACATGTAAACTCTCTTCAAAGCAAAAGCTCATATATTCCAAAATTGGATCAAATTAAGTACCTGACCTTAAGGAGTCTGCATCCTAACCGACGAGGTGGGAATTATATACACTTTAAAGGATAACAAGAAGAATATGGTAAGGACTCAGTGAACTGTGCAACGAGTATGACATTCAAAGGAAAGAGATCACTGAGTGTGGGGGGTGGGGGAGGAGGGGTTGGTCAGGGGAAGCTCCACAGAAGAGGTCAGTTCTGAACTGGGCTTTGAAGAAAAGAGGCAGAATGCAAAGGCAGAGTGGAGGCAGATGGCATTACAGAGAGACAGAGCATCATGTACAAGAATGTAGAGACCAGAAATGAAAAGATGTGTTCAGAGGAAAGCAAGTAAACGGCAGTACTCTAGTAGGTTTATGTAGGGGTACAGTGGTGGAAATGTCTAGAAAGGCAGTCTGAGAATAGATCACATAGAGACTTGAATATCAGTCTAACCAACTGTGGAGGGAATCTCATCTGCCACATTCAGTCTAATCTGAATCTTAAAATACTTATCTTCTTACTGGATCACAAATTTGCTAAAATGATGCTAGTCATTTATAAAACTGTCTAAATTAAAAAGAAACTTATGAAGAAACTCATTAAAAAGAATTCATAGAATTTCTTCATAGAAATTATGACGTTGCTTTTAAAAAAGCATAGCTTACAGAGTAACTTACAGATCTCCTAGTTCAACTCCATATTCATTTCTTACAGTCTCTTAATAACAACTTCCTCATGTAATGTTTTTTAAGCCTCTGTTTGAATAACTTTCAAAGTGATGGGGAGTTCGCTATAGGACCTGGGATGTCCTATACTAACTTGTCTAATCAAGCCAATTCCTGGACAAGTTAAGTAGAGATAAAGGACTATAAAACATCAGCTTTCTAGGATTCAATCCTGTAAATCAAAATAAAATAAAATCCTCTCTATATGCCACAATACAAGCTCTTTCAGTGGAGAATAAACATAGAAAACTATCTTTAGTATGGTAGACATTTGTTGTTTTTGTTACCTAGGATCTTTTTTTCCCTATTCTGACTTTGCTTGGGGGCAAGGGGGTTGGGGGGACCACCTTCTACTCTATAAGCTATGTGTTTCTGATGAAGCAGATAACGTCCCATTTCCAGAGGAAGAACATACGGCTATGAAATTGTGATTGGTCAGGACTGGGAAAGTGATTGAAGCTGAGGTATCAGCACTAATCCTCTTAATCCAGAAAGAGCAATAGCCTCCTATAGATTTGGAGTTCCACCAATGGGAGGCTGAAATTGCCGCAACCATCTTACTACCACAAAGGAAGAACCTATCTAAAAATGAAGCCAACCCAGAAGAACTAAGACCTAGAAATAGAAATGAGGGATCTTGGTCCTCATGACATTGTTTAAATGCCTACTTCAAACCACACCCAAGCTAGATGTGCTTTTTTCTTTTAAACCAGTTTGGGTTTTTTCTTTCACTTTCATCCCTAAGAGTACTACCCAACACACATGATAACTGCCAAATCCTGTAACAAGAAAAGTAGGTCAACTTCTCAGCACTTATCTATTATTGTACATTATTCTATAATTTGGCTATACCAATAACCAACTATAGATACTAAATTTTTAAAATGAACTTGGCACATTTTAATTTTAACATAGCATTTCACTTTCAACATTGCCTTGCACTGTCTTGTTTCTAGACAAAAATCAGTATTTTATGAAGAAAATGACTATAACTTTACTATATATTATAACACTGTAAAGGCAAAAATAAACAACTCAGAAATTAAAAGTTTGCCTTACATCCTATCAGTTATTAAAAAAAAAAAGAAAACAAACAAAAAAAACCTAATGAACTATCCAGAAGCCATGTAAAGACTCTTACTTGAAGCTGAAGAGTATGTCGAAGAATAGTTTCTTCTAAAGCATGGATCCACTTCTCTCGCTCATCAGCATCACGAGCTGGAATAAAAGTTTATAAAAATTAAAACCTTAATTTCTACAATATATCTCCATATTTGGAAGCAAAAATTTTAAACCATGATGCTAACAGAAAAGGTTTCTGGTTGTGCCATTTCCTTAATAGATTTATCTTTCTTTCCTTTCCAAAAATACAGCCATTTATATCAAAGGGAGTAAATGTGTTCAATAATAGCAGGCTACCTTCCCATTGAGAATACAGAAAAGCTAAAATAATTATTAAAAATAACTGTTTTGAAGGCATCAGAAAACAACAAGGTAGTAAAGAATTAACAGGCCAAAATCTAGGAAAAGACAAACATCTAGAAGATAGGCCTGGTATATAGGGCCACTTTCCTCCTGGAGGCATTGTACATTCCAGGAGAGGAGTTGTAGATTGAGCAATTTCTTAAAAACCTTGTCAGTATGTGTGGGCAGGGGGCATATGGGAACTCTATGTACCTTCTGCTCAATTCTTCTGTGAACTTAAAACTACTCTAAAAAATAAACTCTATTAAAAAAAAGAAGTCTTATCAGGCCAAAAATTGGAGACCAGGGCCCACCAAGAGTGGTGGCTCTGGCAAATAGCTCAAGTTTTGATTGGGACCTCAAAGGGCTGCACCTTGGAATTAAGAATAAAACAATTAAAATAATTGCTCAGTCATGTGTGTGGTCAGAAAAATCTTGATGCCTGAAATGGA
The DNA here is from genome assembly GCF_002837175.3 of Physeter macrocephalus. Taxonomy (NCBI): domain Eukaryota; kingdom Metazoa; phylum Chordata; class Mammalia; order Artiodactyla; family Physeteridae; genus Physeter; species Physeter macrocephalus. The sequence continues at coordinate 141,113,763 of NC_041217.1, forward strand.
TTAAAACTCCCCCAGGTTTTTAGTGACTCTAAGCACCTAGCTAGCAAAAGCAAATGAAAATCTTTTCTGTAGAAAGATAACATAATCTCAGCTGCCAAATTATTTCTAGAAACAATTTTAAATACAAGGTCTAGCACATAAGCAAAGATAACCAAAGATATACAAGGAGACAAGCACACATAAATGAAAATCAAATGACATAGAAACAGATGAACAAGAGCTCCAGATATCTGAACAAACAATCCTGCACTTTAAAAGTAAGTATGCTTAATACATTCAACAAAAGACTGGAAACTTTGAAAGAGACTTAGAAACCATTTTATAAATGATATAGGTTTTTAAAATAATTGAATATAAATTGTAAAATTGAAAAACATAATAAGCAAAATTAAGAACTCAATGGATGAGTCTTACAGCAGATTAAATCAACTAAGAAACTGTGAGAGAACTGGAAGAGAGATCAGAAGAAACTCTTCAGAGCAAAAGACAATGAGTCAAAGAGATAGAAAATATAGAAGAAAGGGAGAGCAACGTAGAGAGTAAGAGGGTGTAATGTGCATGTGATTGGAATACGAAAAAGAGACAAAAGAGAGAATGGACTAGAAACACTATCTGGCTAAGAATTTTTCAAAACAGATGAAAGACATTAAGCCACAGATTTCAGAAGTCCTAAGAATTCTAAGCAGAATAAATCAAAAACAAACAAACAAACAAACAAAACCCCACAGCTAGGCACATCCCAGCAAAATTTACTGCAAACCAAAGACAGAGGAAATATCTTAAAAATAGTCGTGGTGGGGGTGGGGGGCGGAGAACAGAGAGAGAAAGGAGGACAGATTACTTTCAAAAAAGCGACAATTAAATTGTGCTAGGTCTCAAAAGAAACCGTGGGGACCAGAAGACAAGACGGTACTATACTTAATGGCTAAAAGAAAATAACTTCCAATCTAGAATTTACTGAAAAATATCTTTCAGGAATTAATATGAAATAAAGTCATTTTCAGACAAACAAAAATCAGAGAATTTGTCACCAGCATATATTTATTAAAGAAAATTTGTAAAGGTATTCTCCATGCATAGAGAATAATGTCTAATGGAAAGTGGTAGAAGCAGGAAAAAATGTAGAGTAACAAAAATGATAAGTACATGGGTAAAACTAAGTGAATATTGACTACATAAAATGATAATATCTTGTGAGGTTTTAAATAAATGCATACAAAATTAAAATGCAAAACAACTGCAAATGACTGGGAAAGGGGAAACGGAGTTAAAGAATTCTAAGGTTCTTACATTGTTTGCAAAGAAGATAAAATTACCAATTAACATTTGATTTTGACAACTGAAGGATTTTGTCATAATTTTTAGAGTAATCATTGAAAGGGTTTTTTTTTTTAAGTGTTTAACTTCCAAAATAATAAAATTTTACAATCCAATAATAAAAAATAATCCAAAAATTCACAAAAAGGAGAAAAAAGAAACAGAATATGTAAGACAAAAAGGAAAGATGGTAAAATGGTAAATTTTTAAGCCTAAAAACATCAATAATTAAATTAAATGTAAATGAAGTAAATGCTCCAACTAAAAAAGAAAGGTTTTTAAACAAGATTTTATATGATGCTTACAAGAGATACTTATTAAATATAAGGGTACAGAAATATTGAAAATAAGAGTATAGAAAAAGATATACCATAGAAACACTAACTCCCAAAAGGTGATGTTATTTAAATCACATAAAATAGACATTTAAATCACATAAAATAGACATTATCACAAAAAGTCTTCAAGAGGCTCACTTTGTAAATACAAGTGTTCAATTAATCAGGAAGATATAAATATAAATTTATATGTAACTAAAATAACATGAAATATATACATACATGTTTTTAATACATCTCTCTCATTAACTAATAGATCAAGCAGACAGAAAAATTAGTAAGAACTTAGAAGATCTGAACAATCCCTGATGAATAAACTTGATCCAATGGGCATATACAGAACTGTGCACACAAAGTGTAAAATAGACATTCTTTTCTAGCACACACAGACTATTTCAAAAAATTGACCACATAATGGAGCCTAAAGAAGTCTTAACAAATTTCAAAGGAGTTAAATCACACACAGTATATTAACAGTGAAAATGTAAGCTAGAAATCAGCTATAAAAATATAAATTAGAAAATACTCAGGTATTTGGAAAAAAGTTTTTAAAAACCACTAAATAATCTATTGGTCAAAGAAAAATATCTCACTAGAAATAAGAAAATATTTGAAACTGCATAAATGAAAACATGACATATTGAACACTGTTGGATGCAGTTTAAAGCAGTGCATAAAGGGAAATTTATAGCCTTAAATGCATACATTCAGAAAAGCAAAAAGGTTGAAATAACAGGAAATTAAATTCAAAACAAGTTGAAAGGAAATGATAAGGAACATAAATCAAGTAGAGAGCAAACAATAAGATAGATAGATCAATAAAGCCTGAAGTTGGTTACCTGAAATAACTAATAAAATTGATGAACTTCTAGCAAGACTGATAGGAGGAGGTGACTCAGGTCATTAACGTCATGAATGAGAAAGAGGACATCACAATAGATGCACATCTTCAGAAGTTTATAAGAGAATGTTATGAATAACTCCATGATGATAAAAATGAAAAATTTAATTAAATGGAAAATTTTCTTTACAATACAGCCTACCAAAACTTCCACAAGAAGACATTTTAAATTTTGGATAGTTCTGTTAACTATTAGATAAGACCACAAGAAAGTGCCTTTGGTAGATCAAAAATACTCTATATAGGGGCTTCCCTGGTGGCGCAGTGGTTGAGAATCTGCCTGCTAATGCAGGGGACACGGGTTCGAGCCCTGATCTGGGAAGATCCCACATGCTGCGGAGCAACTAGGCCCGTGAGCCACAACTACTGAGCCTGTGCGTCTGGAGCCTGTGCGTCTGGAGCCTGTGCTCCGCAACAAGAGAGGCCGCGATAGTGAGAGGCCCGCGCACCGCGATGAAGAGTGGCCCCCGCTTGCCACAACTAGAGAAAGACCTCGTACAGAAACGAAGACCCAACGCAGCCGAAAATAAATAAATAAAAATTTAAAAAAATACTCTATATAAAAATAATTGAAAAATCATCCCACTAAGAAAACTCCAGGCCCAGACAGTTTCACCAGAGCACTCTGTCAAACATTTAAGGAAGAAATAATGCCAATCTAACACAAAATATTCCAGAGAATAGAAAAAGAAGAACACTCCCCAACTCTTGTAAGGTCAACATAACTTGGATATTAACCTGACAAGACTATTATGAGAGAAAAGAATTTAAGGCAATTCTAATGCAATAAAATACATGCAAAAGTCCTTTATAAAACTGTAATATGTCAAGTCGAAGTTGAGTGTATTCCAGAAATACAAGGTTGGTTGAGTATGCAAAAAATCAAGCAACATCCAACAATATAAAAATACATATGAACAAGGTTATTCACTGTAGCATTGCTTATAATTACAGAATATTGGAAAGAGCCTCAATACTAAGAGGAAGGTGGTTGAATAAACCATGGAGTACAATGCAGGTGTAAAAAAGAGAACAAGGAAGATCACTTTTGAGTGATTTTTCAGATACACTATTAAATGAAAAAATAGAAGAAAGAAGAAAGAAGAGGATATAAGAAAATATACATGCATCTGCTTGTTTGTGTAAAATAAATAGAAGAAGGATGAACTATAAACTAAAGAGACTGGTTACCTACAAAGCACAGTGGGAAAGGATGGAAATCAGGGAAAACAGGAATGAGTTAGTAGCGATACAGAGGTAGTAACACTTCTCTGAATTTACTGTTTTTTATATACTCAGACTCTTTAGAACCACAGTAACATTACACACACTCTCCCCCTAAATAAATAATTTTAAATCAACCAGGATGGGGAGGGGGAACCCAGAACAGAATATAAATAGTAACAAATTAATCTAACTATTACAAATGAATAAGACAATCACAAAGAAGGGTATGAGGAAGAAAAAATTAAACTTTGAAAACAGTATTCTAACTAGATAATGCAAGGCTAAACCAAAACATAACCATACACACTGTACAAAAACTGCACAAATACTGTAAATCTGGTTTTCATAGGAGTATAGTTTAGCAATTCTGTAACTACAAACAAGTGAATATATTGTAGATTATGAGAACCAGGTTTCTCACTGTCCGAGGGGAAAAAAATTACAAATAAGGAAAGGGAGAAGGCTACAATGAGCCATGTGGTGTTGGACTAGAATTGGAGGTATCAATATGAACTCAGGGTTTTAGATAGATAGACAGATACATACATACATAGGAAGTGCGAAAAAGAATGGGGGCACGTCAAAAGGAAACAGGAGCCAACCTGAAGGAGTTCCAATAATCAAAGCCTAAAGAATGTGAGCAACAGAATAACTGATAGTACTGAATTATAATTCATAGAATAAAATAAATATCTAAGAGTGCAATATTGATATAAATAAATTACTTGAAGAAGCAAATAAATAGGGAAGAAGGCACAGCTCTTTCTTCAGAAGAGTTACAATTCATAAGTATTGTAGGGATGAAAGAAATTTTTAAATCACCTTTAGACAAACACGACAGCAATAATTACTGCAGGCAAGATACACCAATGGCATACTGATAGCTAAAAACAGTGGGCAAAAGTTTGAGGAGAAACAGGATATTAGCAGAGTCTCAAAGTTATCTCCCCCAATATATTTATCAACTATGAAGGGAAGAACAGTACTTTCATGATGGAGAAGTCTGGCAGACACCACCTTAACCCAGTGATCAAGGTTAACATCACCAGTAACAAATTTCTTGATGCATACCATCCCCCCCCCACAATATGACCCACTGAGAAGGAAACAGCATCACTTCTGTAGTATTCTTGCCAAAAAACACATAATCTCAATCTAATCATGAGAAAACATCAGATAAACCCAAACTGAGAGACAATCTACAAAATAACTAATACTCAACAAAAATGTCAAAGTCACGAAAGACAAGAAAAGAACAAGGAACTGTCATAACTAAAAGCAATATGGGATCTTAGATTGAACTCTGGAACAGAAAGGGGGCATTAGAAGGGAAAAATCAAATGAGCTCTGTGTTTTAGTTAAAAGTATTGTACCAAATGGGTCAACTCAGGACATCAGAGCCTGAGCAACACAAGGAGGGCATACATCAAGCCAAGGGACAACCTGGCACGGGGTATCAAAGCCAGCAGGATGAAGAGGGAAACTACACAGTGGAAAAGTGCAGCATGGAGACTCAGAGCCCAAGAAAGGTGAGGAAGGAGTCCACATTGTCGGGGGTGGGGTCAGCCTGGCACAAGGTTTACCAGGCTGAGTGTAATGAGGGTGACATGCACACGAGGAAGTGGGTGATGATGGGAAACTAATTACATACAGAAGGATTGATCAAATGAGTACATATATATAAAGGGTTTCTCACTGTTGGAAAATAATAGTTACAAAAGTGGTAAGGGAGAAAACCAGAATGATTTCTGTAACGTTAGATTGGAAATAGAGGTATCAGTATGAACTCATGGTTTTCAATATTTATGTAAATAAATACATATGGAAATATGGACACGAATACACATTTATGTACACATGTATATTACATTCATACGTTTCCTAGCTCTGAGAGGGCCTGGGCACCATGACAGCCAACAGCAATAAGTACACCTAGCAGCAGGTATTGATTCTAAATACTATTCTCCATTAAGAGAAACTAAGGCTCCTTGGAAAAATGGTTTATTCCGGGACTAGGACAGGGAAGATAGAAAATTAGTCTGGAACATCTTTTTTGTGCCAGAAAGTAAGGAAGAAAATACTCAGAGAATGATAGGAACATGTCAAGAGAACACAGAAGTCAGCTTAAAGAAAATCCTACTGGCCAAATCAAGGAAAATTTGAGCATTAAAATAAATAATGATAGTAAAGAATTATAATCCGTTGAGTAAAACAGGAAACCATGAGTTACTACTGATGCACATAAATGGAAAGTTTGTTGAGGAATGGGATTCAGCATAGCTTCAAAATACCTCCCTACAAAATATTAAGGGAAAAAGACAAAATTTAACAACAAAAGCCTGGCAGATACCATCTCAATCATGTTATCACAGTAAATGTTATCAGTTATGGGACAAATTGAAATTCTGTGATAAAAACACAGAATCACTTCTGTGATATTCAGGCCAGATATATAATCTGAATCATGAAGAAACATCAGGAAAAAACAAACTGAGTGACATTCTACAAAATAATTAGCCTATAATCTTTAAAAGTGTCAAGGACATAAAAGTCAAGAAAAGACTGAGGAACTGTTCCAGACTGAAGGAGGCTACAGAGACATGACAGCTAAATGCAAAATGTGATTCTGAACCAGATTCTTCTTCTATAAAGGACATTATTGGGACAACTGGCAAAACCTGAATAGAGTCTAAGGATTAGATGGTATTAATGCATCAGTGTTAATTTCCTGATTTTAATGGTTGCATAGTGTGTATACAGGAAAAATTCCTTGTTTGCAGGAAATATAATAAAACATTCAGGGGTGGTGGGACATCCAGTTAACAACTTACTTTCAAACAGTTCTGGGGCGGGGGGCAAATTTCTTTGTACTGTATTTACAACTTTTTTGTGTGAGATTATTTCAAATTTTTAAAAAGTGTATTTTAAAGACATTATTATAATAAATCAAAGAAGACATAAATTAACAGAAATACTGTTTCATGGGTTGGAAGATTCAATACTATAACAATATTCCAATTAATCTATAGATTAAATGCAATGCAAATTAAAAGTCCAAAACGCATTTTGGGGAATTTGACAAGCTAATTCTAAAATACAAATACAGGGAATTCCCTGGTGGTTCAGTGGTTAGGACTCCACACTTCCACTGCTGGGGCCATGGGTTCAATCCCTGGTTGGGGAATGAAAGATCCTGCAGGCCATGCAGTGCGGCCCCCCCAAAAAAACAAAAAAAAAACCAATACAATACAATACAAAGACAAAACGGTACAAAAGGCAAAGAATATCAAAGGCTTTCTTGAAAAGAGAGAAGCATTCTTAGAGGATTTACTCTATCACATGTAAAGTCTTACTATAAAGCTACAACAACTAAGAAAAAGTGGTACTGCAGCTAAGATAAATAGCAAACCAATGAAACAGAACAGAGCCCAGAAACAGACCCACTCATATATATGGACACTTGGTTTGTGATAAGTGTGGTTCCAAAGAACAATAAGGAACAATCTTTCAATAAGTGGTGCTAGGACAATATGGGGGGATAAATGAAACTTGACCCTACCTTGTACTACACATAAAAATCAATTCCAGGTGATTCCTTAATTCTTAAATATGAAAGAAAAACAATACATCTTCCAGAAGGTAAAACAGGAGAATATCGTCATAACTTTGGGATAGAAGAAAGCTTCTTAAACAGGGTACAAAACTTAAACAAGATATAAAGACAATGACATAAATTTAACTACATCAAACTTAACAATTGGGTTCATCAAAAGACACCATTGGGCTTCCCTGGTGGCGCAGTGGTTGGGAATCTGCCTGCCGATGCAGGGGACGTGGGTTCGTGCCCCGGTCCGGTAAGGTCCCACATGCCGCCGAGCGGCTGGGCCCGTGAGCCATGGCCGCTGAGCCTGTGTGTCCGGAGCCTGTGCTCTGCAGTGGGAGAGGCCGCAACAGTGAGAGGCCCGCGTACCACAAAAAAACAAAACAAAACAAACAAACAAAAAGACACCATTTAGAGAATATCATGGTAAACAACTGTGACATATGAACTTAAAGAACATGGACTCCAGAGCCAGAACGTCCAGGTTCAACGCTGAACTTTGCTGTCTATTAAACCATACGACTTTCAACAAGTTACTTAACCTTTTTAAGTCTCAGTGTTCTCATCTGTAAAATGAAGACAGTAATAAAATCTATCCCATAAGGTTATTACAGAGATTAAATGAGTTAGTCCAAATATAACACTTCGACAGGTAAATGGCATAAGGTAATTGCTCAAGAAGCAGTAATTATTATTATCATCACTGTTGAGCATTTATTATAACTTATCCCTGACTCCATGAAGCTCAAAAATCTGGTAAAAAAGACAGATTTGTATTTAGCTGTATAAATACATGGCTTATGTCACCACCAAAGGGTATGAATGAAAAATCAGGGCAGAGCTCCTTAAGGAGTTTAGATCTTAAAGAATAGCAATTAGTTTGTGAAATAGAGAAAGATAAGGACATCCTGAAAGTGGAAAGACACTAACAAAGGCACTTAAGCATGAAAAGGGTGAAAACTGGGAAACTGGTTTCAATGTGTCTAGAACGGTAGGCTGACAGGGGAAGAGGAAATGGCAAAAGTTTTGGATCCCATCCCAAGGAGTGTGAATGACTTTATGACAACGGGGAGCCCCTGAAGAATTTCAAGCATGAGAGTGACATGGTCTAATTTGCATATTAAAATTATCAATCTGGCAGCGCTGTGGACAATGAAAACTGAAGGTGGCAAAAATAGAGGTGGCATTCCAGTTAGGAAGTGGTTGTGAGAGTGAGGCCTGAACTGAGAAATGTCTGGGATGTGACGTGAGGTGCCATTCTCACTGCCGTCAGGGCACCAATAGCAATCACCTTTAAATCTGCCACCAGATCCTTCCTTGACATAGTCCCTCTCTCTACCCTTTCTTTCCATCCCTACTGACAACATGCTCGTTCAAGCTCTCATACAGTCTCAGGCCTGTAAACAAAACATCACCACAAAAGAAGTATATGTGCTTAACTCTGCTAACTCGAATGCAGCCTGCACACCTCACTCAGATTTGAGCTTATCTTGCAAGGTTGCTTCCATCAAAAACCTCAACATTCTCCCATACCCTACTGAATGTACCTAACCTCCCTGTCTAACAGTAAAGGTCCTCCACATCTTTTATTTCATGCCTCTTTTATACGAACCAAACCATCTTCTCATTGGCCCCTAAACACTCTAAACGAATTGTTTTCCTGTTCATGGCATACTTTCCCCCTCTTCGAATCTTAACACCGACTCTACCTTCCTTCCCATCTTTAAGCCCCACGTGCCTCAGAACAAGTCCTAGTTCTCCTCCTTTTGACATGCCTCCATTCTTTATCATGTACTTACTATCTATCTATCTATCTATCTAAAATCATGAGTTCATATTGATACCTCCAATTCTAGTCCAACATCACATGGCTTATAGGCTCGCTGGCATAAAGGTAGATATATAGACCAATGGAACAGAGGAGAGCCCAGAAATAAACCCTTGTATGTATGGGCAAATGATTTTTGACAAGGGTGCCAAGACTACACAATGAGGAAAAGACAGTCTCTTCAACAAATGGTGCTGGAAAAAGTGGATATCCACATTCAAAAGAATGAAGATGGACCCTTACCATATACAAAAACTGACAGAAAATTCATTTATTTATTTAGTTAGTTATTGACACTCTGTGCATCTTGCGGGATCTTAGTTCCCTGACCAGGGACTGAACCCAGGCCCACGGCAGTGAAAGCATGGAGTCCTAACCACTGGACTGCCAAGGAATTCCCTGAAAATGTTTTAAAGACTTAAATGTAAGACCTAAAACTATTAAACTCCTAGAAGAAAACATAGGGGAAAATCTTTAGAACACTGGATTTGCAGGGATTTCTTGAATATGATACCAAAAGCACAGGCAATAAAATTTAAAAATAGACAAATAGAACTACAGTAGTCCCCCTTTATCCACAGTTTCACTTTCTGCAGTTTTGGTTACTCCCCCACGCCCCCACCCCCTGGTTAACCAGGTCCTAAAATATTAAATGGAAATAAACAATTCATGTTTTAAACTGTGCATCATTCCGAGTAGCTTGATGAAATCTCACACCGTCCTGCTTTGTCCTGTCCAGGATCCCCAACCATCGACATAATGGGCTTCTTACTCCCAACAATCAATATTGTCATGGTTCCATGATCCACCCTAAGCAGACGATCCTCCTTCCAATGCATAATCAGGTCAATGGTAGCCTAATGTTACTTCATAATGCCTTCATCATTCACCTCACTTCATCTCATCACTAGGCATTTTATCATCTCACATCATCAAAGGAAGAAGGTGAGTACAGTACAATAATATATTTTGAGAGAGGCCACATTCATATAACTTTTATTACAGTATCATAATTGTTCTATGTTATTATTATTGTTAATCTCTTACTGTGCCTAATGTATAGATTAAACTTTATCATAGGTATGTATATATAGGAAAAAACACAGTATATATAGAGCTCAGTACTATCTGCGGTTTCAGGCATCCACTGGGTGTCTTGGAATGTATCCCCGTGATACGGGGGGACTACTGTACAACAAACTTAAAAATTTCTGTGCATCAAAGGAAACAATCAACACAGAGAAAAGGCAACCTAAAGAATAGGAGAAGATAACTGCAAATCATATATCTGATAAGGGGTTAATATCCAGAATACATAAGGAACATCTACAACTCAACAACAACAACTTGATTAAAAAATGGGCAAAGGACAGCAATCAAACAAGAAAAAGAAGTAAAAGGTATCCAAATTGGAAGGGAAGAGGTAAAACTGTCATTATATGAAGATGACATGATACTATATACGGAAAACCCTAACGACTCCACACAAAAACTATTAGAACTGATAAACGAATTCAGCAAGGTAGCAGGATCTCAGATTAACATACAGAAGTCTGTTGCATTTCTTTACACTAACAATGAAGTATTAGAAAGGGAAAGTAAACCAAAAATCCCTTTTAAAATCCCATCAAAAAGATGAAATACTTAGGAATAAACCTGACCAAGGAGGAAAAAGACTTATATGCTGAGAACTATAAAATATTGATAAAGGAAACTGAAGATGATTCAAAGAAATGGAAAGATATCCCTTGCTCTTGGATTGGAAGAATTAATATTGTTAAAATGGCCACACTACCCAAAACAATCTACAGATTTAATGCGATCCCTATCAAATCACTCATGACATTTTTCACAGAACTAGAACAAATAATCCTAAAATTTATATGGAACCATAAAAGACCCCAAATTGCCAAAGCTATCCTGAGGGAAAGGAACAAAGCTGGAGGCATAACCCTCCCAGACTTCAGACAATACTACAAAGTTACAGTAATCAAAAGTGTGGTTAGGGCACAAAAACAGACATATGGATCACTGGAACAGAATAGAGAGCCCAGAAATAAACCCACACACCTATATGGTCAATTAATCTTCAACAAAGGAGGCAAGAACATACAATGGAGAAAAGACAGTCTCTTCAGCAAGCGGTGTTGGGAAAGCTGGACAACCACTTGTAAATCAATGAAGTTAAAATACACCCTCACACCATACACAAAAATAAACTCAAAGTGGCTTAAAGACTTAAATATAAGACACCATAAAACTAGAAAAGAATATAGGCAAAACATCCTCTGACATAAATCATACCAATGTTTTCTTAGCTCAGTCTCCCAAGGCAATAGAAATAAAAGCAAAAATAAATAAATGAGACCTAATCAAACTTACAAGTTTTTGCACAGCAAAGGAAACCATATACAAAATGAAAAGACAACCTACAGAATTGGGAGAAAATACTTGCGAATGATGCGACCCACAAGGAATTAATTTCCAAAATATACAGACAGCTCATACAGATCAATACCAAAAAAACCCAAATAACCCAATCAAAAAAATGGGCAGAAGACCAAAACAGACATTTCTCCAAAGAAGACATACACATGGCCAACAGGCACATGAAAAGATGCTTAACATGTCTAATTGTTAGAGAAATGCAGATCAAAACTACAATGAGGTGCCAGCTCACACCAGTCAGAATGGCCATCATCAAAAAGTCTACAAATAATAAATGCTGGAGATGGTGTGGAGAAAAAGGAACCCTCCTACACTGCTGCTGCGAATGTAAATCAGAGCTATCACTATGGAAAACAGTATGAAAGTTTCTTTAAAAAACTAAAAATAGAGTTACCACATGATCCAGCAATCCTACTCCTGGGTATATACTGGAAGAAAATTCTAATTTGAAAAGATACATGCACCCCAGTGTTCACAGCAACACTATTTACAACAGCCAAGACATGGAAGCAACCTAAATGTCCATCGACAGAGGAATGGATAAAGAAGATGTGGTATATTCACAGTGGAATACTATTCAGCTATTAAGAAAGAATGAAATAATGTCATTTGCAGCAACATGGATGGATCTAGAGATCATCATAGTAAGTAAAGTAAATCAGAAAGAGAAAGACAAATACCATGTGATATTGCTTATATGTGGACTCTAAAATATGACACAAATGAACTTATTTACGAAACAGAAACAGACTCACAAACATAGAAAACAAACTTATGGTTACCAAAGGGAAAAAAGGATGGAGGAAGGATAAATTAGAAGTTTGGGATTAGCAGATACAAACTACTATATATAAAATAAACAACAAGGTCCTACTGTATAGCACAGGGAACTATATTCAATATCCTGTAATAAACCATAATGGAAAAGAATATGAAAAAGAATATGTATGTATATATGTATAACTGAATCACTTTGCTGTACACCAGAAACCAACACAACATTGTAAATCATCTATACTTCAATTTAAAAAAATTTTTTAACATCTTTATTGGAGTATAATTGCTTTACAATGGTCTGTTAGTATCTGCTGTATAACAAAGTGAATCAGCTATACATATACATATATCCCCATATCTCCTCCCTCTTGAGTCTCCCTCCCACCCTCCCTATCCCACCCCTCTAGGTGGACACAAAGCACAGAGCTGATCTCCCTGTGCTATGCGGCTTCTTTCCACTAGCTATCTCTTTTACATTTTTAGTGTATATATGTCCATGCCACTCTCTCACTTCGTCCCAGCTTACCCTTCCCCCTCCCCGTGTCCTCAAGTCCATTCTCTACGTCTGCATCTTTATTCCTGTCCTGCACCTAGGTTCTTCTGAACCAAAACAAATTTTAAGGTTAAAAAAAAAATGGGCAAAGGACTTGAACAGACATTTCTCCAAAGAAGACATACAAGTGGCCAATCAGAACATAAAAGGATGCTCAATATCACTAATCATTATGGAAATGCAAATCAAAACTACAACGAGAGGGACTTCCCTGGTGGTGCAGTGGGTAAGTATCCACCTGCCAACGCAGGGGATATGGGTTCAACCCCTGGTCTGGGAAGATCCCACATGCCACGGAGCAACCAAGCCCACGCGCCACAACTACCGAGGCTGTGTTCTAGAGCCCGCGTGCCACAACTAATGAGGCTGCATGCCACAACTACTGAAGCCCGCACGCCTAGAGCCTGTGCTCTGCAAAAGAAGCCACTGCAAGGAGAAGCCCGCGCACCACAACAAAGAGTAGCCCCTGCTCGCCACAACTAGAGAAAGCCCGTGTGCAGCAATGAAGACCCAACACAGCCAAAAATAAATAAAATTAAATCTTTTTAAAAAACACCAAAAAAACTACAATGAGATAATCCCTTCACATCCATCTGGATGGCTACTATATCAGAAGAAGAGAAAACAGATGCCTTGGCGAGGATGTAGAGAAGTTGGGGCCCTTGTTCGTGGGAAAGTAAAATGGTACAGCCACTATGGAAAACAGTACAGAGGTTCCTCAGAAAATTAAAAATAGAATTACCATATGATCCAGCAATTTAAATTTGGGGTATATACCACAAATACTCAAAGCAGAATCTCAAAGAGATATTTGCACATCCATGTTCATCACAGCATTATTCACAATAGCCAAGGGCTGGGTGCAACCCAAATGTTCATCAACAGATGAATGGATAAAGAAAATGTGAAAGATACACACAATGGAATATTATGCAGCCTTTAAAAAGGAGAAAACTATGTCATATGCTATGACATGGATGAACTTTGAGGACATTATGCTAAGCGAAATAAGCCAGTCACAAAAGGACAAATACTGTATGATTCTACTCATATGAAATATTTAAAGTGGTCAAAATCATAGAAACAGAAAGTAGAAATGTGTTTACCAAGGGTTGGGGGTGGGGAAGAGGGAGAGGGAATTAGTGTTTAGCAGGTATAGAGTTTCAGTGTCACAAGATGAAAAAGTTCTAGAGATCTGCTCCACTACAATGCGAATATGTACTACTGACCTATACACTTAAAAATGATTAAGGGACTTCCCTGGTGGTGCAATGGTTAAGAATCTGCCTGCCAACGCGGGGGATATGGGTTCGACCCCTGGTCTGGGGGGATTCCACATGCTGTGGAGCAATTAATCCCGTGCGCCACAATTACTGAGCCTGCCTAGAGCCCACAAGGCACAACTACTGGGGCCGTGTGCTGCAACTACTGAAGCCTGCGTGCTTAGAGCCCATGCTACGCAACAAGAGAAGCCACCATGATGAGAAGCCCACGTACTGCAATGAAGAGTAGCCCCCGCTCACCGCAACTAGAGAAAGCCCATGCGCAGAAATGAAGACCCAACACAGACAAAAAAAAAAAGTTCAAGATAATAAATTTAGTGTTATGTGTTTTTTACGATAGTTTTTTGTTTTTGTTTTTTTTGCGGTAAGCGGGCCTCCCACTGTTGTGGCCTCTCCCATTGCGGAACACAGGCTCTGGACGCGCAGGCTCAGCGGGCCATGGCTCACAGGCCCAGCCGCTCCGCGGCATGTGGGATCTTCCTGGACCGGGGCACGAACCCATGTCTCCTGCATCGGCAGGCGGACTCTCAACCACTGCGCCACCAGGGAAGCCCGATAGTTTTTGGGTTTTTTTTAATGGAGGCTTGGACTAAATTGTCCCTTCCAGCTGAAAATTCAACATTCTCTTATTCTGACTAACATAGCCAACCTTCTCCCATTCTCTCAAGAGGCAGTAAACAAACCTCTACCCTACTGTATCTAATAGGAAAAATATCTTTGTGGTTATGAAGCACCAATGAGATATCTGGTTATTATTCAATCATAATAAATTATTTGTTGATTAGAGAAATAAAAATACGGTAATGATATACACAATTCACAATCCACCTGCAGAAACAGCTCTCTAGAAGTCAAATTAAACCTGTACTAACTCTGAATGAACCCCTGCTAAAAGGGCCCAATTTAATGAATTAGTTAAAACAACTTATAGATAGTACATTATCTTCCCCAAATCTATATAGGTTAACTCTTCCTCCCTCTTTTTATAATGTTATTTATACATTCAGCTTATCTCTAGGATTCCTTCTCTAGCACCTACCTCTCCTCTTCATTACATTTTTCAAGCTCTATTTCCATTCTCTTAGCCTGTGGGCTCCAAATTTTGTTTGGCTGTGACCCACAATAAGAAATACATTTATAACATGGCCTCAGTTCACAAACACATAAACACATATGTGTGTACATACACGTATACATGTAACACTGAACATTAGTTTCACAAAACTATGTATGCTCTTACTACATGCCATAAGCACTGGTATTTTCTCTGCTGTACTTTACTTTTTAAGAAATGTTTATCTTGGCCCACTAAATAGGTTTCACAATCCTTTAATGGATTGCCATCCATGGTTTGGAAAACACTTCTCTAAGCCCCACAAAGCTATTGCTTTTCAGTATCTCTTAAACTGTATAGTGTAAGGGCTAAGAAGGGCTCTGATACCCAGCTTTTCCCTTATTCACCCAGCCCTTGGGCAACTCACTTAAACTCTCTGAGGTTTACTCTCCTCATCTATAATCTGAGGATGGTAATACTACCTATGGGCATGACAATAATACCTAGACTTCATAAGGTTGTTGTGAGGTTTAAATGAGATAATTAATCTGTACAATATTTACCACAGTACCTGACATAAACTAAAATATTAGTATGTTATACTCACAGATATGGAGAACAGATTTGTGGTTGCCGAGGGGGAGAGGGGGAAGGAAGGAGTGGGAATTTGGGTAGCAGATGCAAACTATTATACATAGGATGGATAAACAAGATCCTACTGTATAGCACAGGGAACTATACTCAATATCCTGTGATAAACCATAATGAAAAAGAATATGAAAAAGAATATGTATATGTATAACTGAATCACTTTGCTATATAACAGAAATTAACACAACATTGTAAACCAACTATACTTCAATAAAATTTAAAAATGTATGTTATTATTATCACATACAGCCTTAAGAGGAAACAAGTTCTACTAATAATCTGATAAATGATTAGTCAGAGAAAATAAGTAGGGAAGAGATTATTGGTAACTCCTAATTCCCAATAATGCCTGGCTTATATAGAAACAATATAAGGCACACAGAAAGAGAAACAACATTCATCCAGTAAGTAAAATACTTACATTTTCAGGATTTTATAATCTTAGCTCTTTTATTACATATCTATTTACATTTCCTACATTATACATATTTAACGTAGATTTTTAAACAAGTTTCCAAAACTCCTATACCTTACCATTCCTGATCCCACTATTTAGGAATCTGTCCTCCTCGTCACATTTTCTTCTCCTTTAAGACATATGACAAACTATGAATAAACTACTGCTTGTTTGCAAAAGGAAGTGGTTATTTGCCTGTCTTGTAACTGAAGCAAAAAGAAGAATTAGCCTCTATAATCAGGAAGCCCTTCTTTTCTCTGAAAGTTGTTGTGAAATGAAAACATTATGCAAAACCATATTTATAAGATTAAATGCTGAGACACTACTCAAATACCTACTGAGCCCCAATATGCACCAGGTACTATGTTGGAGTTATGAGCAAGGATAAGACAATCTGCGATCTCAAGTAATTTAGTCTCTTTACAATCACTTGGTTGAGTAACGTATTGTTTAGTGAGGTGTTATCTTCACCCATTCTAAGAGCCTCTGATACCTGCTTATTAGCATCCTACACATTCTTCTGTGCTACACTGAAATGTCACCTTCTCTATATATGATACTCATGATACAGGGATCTGTTCTCTCCTTCTTTTAATTTATTCAAATGTTCCCATGCTCAGGTAGCATATAAATATATGCCATATACCAGTCATTGTCTTAGGCATTAGGGGCCCAACTTTGAGTTTACCGCTCTAGTCCAGCAATTTGGCAGATCCAAATCTACCTTTTTTTACTTCCCAATATACTCCTCCACAAACCATTACATTTCAGTTACACTGTACTTACTATTCACATGACTCACAATTCCCAGTTTTTGCTCAAGTTGTTTCTTCCACTGAAATGCCCGAGTCCTGTCTCTATCTGTGTAAATAATAAAAGCTAACTCTACTGAGCACTTAATGTGTCAGCACTGTCTGACACTTATGTCTAAACATACATGTAGTAACTAATTAAATCCTCACAACAACTGCATGAGATAGGTATTATTATTTTCCTTATTTTCCAGAATAGAGAAACAGAAAAGTTTGGTATTTTGCAATGATGTACCACTGAGAAAGGAGCCAGTAAAAATTAAGTCTCTAGGCTTCAAGCAACCCTAGCCCTGTTAAATAAGCCTCATCCCATGCCCTTCTTACTAGACAAAGTCCTTCTCAAGAGATAACAGTATAAATTTTCCACTTTGGAGATAGTGTATGAAATAGAGAAAAACAAGAGCCCAAAACTCTAATCAGAAAACTTGGATTCAAGTCCCAGTTTCACTACTTTTGTGTGACCTCAGGAGGACAGGACTTAATAACTAGTTATATATACAAATTTAAAAAGGGGTAAACATCACCAACCACCTCAAAGGTCTACTGTGAAAATCGGGTGAAATAACATATATAATAACACTGGGAGTACAAGGAGGTCAAGGGGTCCTTAAGGCAAAACTGTTTTCATGACAATACTAAAACGCTATCTGTGTTTTTCACTATGTTGACATTGGCACCAATGGTGCAAGAGCTATGGTGGTGAAACTGCTGGCACTTCAGCACAAAAGGAGGCCATGGCACCAAACTGAACTTGTAATCATTATATTCTTCACCACCAGGTACTAGAAGAAAAAAAAAAATTCCTGTTTCATTCAAGAATGCCCTTGAAGAAACAGTAAATTACTATTACATCTTGACCCTTGAGTATATGCTTTTTAAATAGTCTGTGTGACAAATGGGAAGTAAACATAAAGCACTGCTGTTGCATATCAAAGTATAACGATTATTTCAAGGAAAAGCACTTGTGCAATTGTCTGAATTGTGAACTAAGCAGCTCTTTTCTCATGGAATATGATTTTTACTTGACAGAACAACTGACAAACTCTATTATTCACACTGGGGTATTTGGCAGACATTTCCCTGAAAATAACCTGTCATTTGACAGTATTTGTTGCCAATTATAGAATTCAGGCTTCCAAGCAAACATTAGCATTTTAGAAAAGCTGTATTCACCAGCCACTATGACTTTGACAGATTTTCAATACTTAAAGCCTTTTCTGATGAGTTTGGGACAATATCAACAAATATAATTTTTTATGTGATATAATGAAAAATGTGTCAATACTTGGAAGATTTGTATATGACCAACGCATGATGTTACAGAATCATACATAGGGTGAAAGATCCATTCAAAATGCCAGACAGACCAATGGATTTAAATGTAATAGAGTATTTTCATATATAAATTTCATTGTTATAGTTTCAGATTCCACACTGCAACTAACCTTTAAGAAACTATCACTTGTTGAGTTTTGGTCAAGTATCAAAGAAGAATATTCACATTATTTGAAAAGGCTATTAAAATACTCCTCCTCCCTTTTCTAACTACATATCTGTATGAGGCTATATTTTCTTCATATACTTCAACCAAAACAACATATCACAAAAGACTGAATGTAGAAGCACATATGAGAATCCAGCCATCTTCTATTAAACCAGACATTTAAAAGATTTACAAAAATGTAAAACAATGTCATTCTTCTCACTAATTTTTTTTTTGTTTGGGAAAAAGGTTATTTTCCCAATCTGATGCATATTTTCTTAATTCTCAAAGCCTGACATGTTCTTAGAAACTAACTGATACTCATAATTACCAGACAAATGATAATCGTCATCTTCTCAAATGATACTTTCCCAATGAAGTCTCCTGACCAGCATACACTAAAACCTGGCCCCCCAACCCAGCATTCCCTGTTCCCCATATCCTGCTGTACATTTTCTTTTCTTCACTGTATGTATCCCTTCTTTTATATATATTTATATATGTATAAATGTGTATATTTTTACATACATATGTTTGTATATATTCATATGTGTTTATTATTTACTGTCTGTCTCCTGTCACTGAAATGTAAGCTCCACAAAGGCAGGGATCTTTATTTGTTTCATTTATTTATGTATCCCAAGCCCCTAGAATTATGCCAGGCAAATAAGTGTTCAATAAATATTTGTTAAATGAGGAATAATGATTGCACTGATTTCATTATTCAGTGTATGGTTCCATGCTTTATATTTGGAATCTAAAAATAGGTTGGATTTCCTAACAAATCATTAGTTTTGCTTAGTATCCTTTAAAGCTGCCATAACTGGCTCCCTCAAAGATTTATGAACAGTTTTAGCTGAAGTCTCCAAACTGCTGAATAAAATACAATCAAATATTTACAAAAGGCTTTCTCCACCACAGCTTCTGCTTTGACTATCTGAAGCAATACTGTACTTCTCCTGGACAGAGTCAGCATTGTATTGGGCAACTGGATATCTTTGAATACGTCAAAGCAGACAATGAAAATCCGATGTAGGTTAATCGGTTATTTTCAATTCATTCTACAACCACATGCTTCCAAGTCAAGTTATTCCTGGTAACTGAAAATTCTCACCAAATTTGTATGTAACTGTATCCTAATAATTTTAGCTCCTGCAGAAGATGTGTCCTAACTATTTTATCTCCAGCTTTTAGTAAAGGGGTCACTATTCCTTAATCTTGAATTTAAGAAAAATTAAGATTTGAGTTTTCAATCTTTAAGACTGGGCTTCCCTGGTGGCGCAGTGGTTGAGAGTCCGCCTGCCGATGCAGGGGACACGGGTTCGTGCCCCTGTCTGGGAAGATCCCACGTGCCGCGGAGCGGCTGGGCCTGTGAACCATGGCTGCTGAGCCTGTGCATCTGGAGCCTGTGCTCCGCAACGGGAGAGGCCGCAACAGTGAGAGGCCCGCGTACCGAAAAAAAAAAAAAAAAAAAAATCTTTAAGACTTACAATACTAAGGAGGGCAGAAAAAAATGTTAGGAATAGGTTGGTTTTAGAGAGCTCACCCATAAGTCAATAGGAGGGAGATGTGACAAAACAAAGGCCAGAAAAAAGGAGAGAAGGAAGTTGAAAAGGATCCACACAGAAACTGTGAAAGTAAGAAGTGATAAAGACCTGGACTATGTAAGTGACTGAAGGAATAGAAAAAGGGTAGAAGGGCCATGGTTACTCATGTGATGTAGGGGCAACGTAGGGGATGCAGATGTAGAAAAAGAGAAGCCTTCAAATTTTGCTAACTAGGTAAACGGAAGTGCTATTTCACAACATAGAGAATACAGGAAGAAAAACAGGTTGGGAATGGTGGGTCGCAAAATATTACTTGGGGTTTGAAGAGACCCAGATTCAATGAATTCTGAAATTTGGTAAACCTGACCTTCTGAAAAATCTTATTTTCAAAAGTTTTACTGAATTCATTACTTTTTACAGTTAGTATATATGTTGCTAGAAAATACTCCCTCTCCAGAAGCCAAAAAGTAGAATACATCTTTAATGCAAGAAGCTGAGAAGCTGAAGCCAAGTATTAGTTCAAGAGGAGAAATACAGTTTGACTCTTGAACAACATGGGTTTGAACTGTGTAGGTCTACTTCTACATGGATGTTTTAAAACAGTAAATAACATGAATCACAGTTGTTTGACTCCACAGATTTGGAACAACAGATATGGAGGAACCATGGATACGGAGAGCTGGCTATAAATTATAGGTGGATTTTCAACTGCCCAATGGACCGGGACACCTACCCCATGTTGTTCAAGGGTCAACTGGATAGAACTTCAAAAATACTTTCACTGACTACCAAGGTTAAGGGTTATTCAGAAAAAAAGAATGCTGTTACAGAATCACTCAACTTTTGAATTAGGCAATAAAAGGAAAAAGACGGGGAAAAATTAATACATGTTAGAAAATTCAGGAAGAAAATGAAAGCAGGGCAAATAAAATATATCTATAAGAAAACAGAATTTGCTACTTAATTCTTTTGTCCACTTCCAAGGCAAACAAGGCCAAAATAGATGTGGTCTAATAAAGTATCAGAATCATATTAATAAGAAACTATAATGATGGATTTATGTTACTTTAAATAAATGCTTAGTCTTCTGAAGACAAGTATTATTCCTTATAGACAGAGAATAGGGACACCCTTTAGACTTAAAACATAAAAATGTAGAGAATTCCCTGGCGGTCCTGTGGTTAGGACACTGCGCTTTCACTGCTGAGGGCACAGGTTCAATCCCTGATCGGGGAACTAAGATCCCGCAAGCCACGCGGTGTGGCCAAAAAAAAGAAAAGAAAAGAAAAAATGTAATATATATGCAAATATATCTTCAGGATATAAAGTATAGTAGAGGCACTACTGCATTATAATCTTAAGCTATTCCTAGGGAACCTTTCTGAAGGCTTCACTCTGCCTCCAGTAGCTCTCCAAGGAATTCTGCTCAGGGCACAGAGCTAGCAATAAGCTACTTCCTTCCTTCTCTATATGCAGCTGTTAGCTGTTAATATAATATCTTCACCTTTCTTTAGGAAAGTATATATTTCCAGAGCAGACTGCAGTATAAACTCAGTGCATTCCACAAGCTTTAACTCTATCCTGTAAAATACAACCTAGATATATAGTAACATGTCATTGATGCAGCCCTCCCTACAATTTAGGACTTATATAATTTATACCAAATCACTATACTTAAACCAATTCACTAAGTACAAAGTGTAAAAAACATTAAAAGAAATTCTTAATGATGATAAATCATGCAAAAAAATATATCAGACAACAATGTTAGCTTAATTCTAGTGTCTACATATAAAGCTAGGAAAGGGCATTTCTTTCTAGATAGCCTATAATTCAGATTTCCTTCTCTGTCTACCATGAACGAACCTGTCCATATTACTAAAACTGTACATTGCATTTATGGCATTACCCTGATATATCTCATTAACCTAAAAATGTAGACTCCTGAAAGGAAAGGACTCAGTTTGGTTCACATTCGAAAGTGCTACAGGATGGCTAGAAACTTCAACACAAAGAACATAGTCAAGAGTCAATTTATATACTTCAGTCATATTCTACTCATAGTCTTCCCATTAAAAAATCAGAGTATACCCAGTGTAAGTAAAAGTCAGACCCTGCTCCCCATGTATGAGTACTTCTTTTCAAGCTTAAGTCGCTAGTCTTGTGACTCTTCTTAATTGAAGACTATTTTCTCAGGGATCTGAAGCTCTGAAGCCTCCTACAGTGGGATAACACCACATATTTTTCTTAAACAATCGCATTTACCCTGACATATTCCAAAGTTACACTTTCATTCAACAAAATATTTATTGAGGGCATATGTGTCCTTAGCAGGTAGGCACTGGTGACACAGCAATGAAAAAGACACAGTCCTTGATACATTTGAAAGAATAGTGCCACCATCCTCCCATTACTCAGTCAGAAAGCCAGGGATAATTCTCAACTTCTTTTCCCCTATCTCTTCTTACATGCAGTGAGTCACCAAATTCTGTCTGTCATATATATTTTTTTGTTTGTTTATCCTCTCTGGGGCAGTCTTACTGCCTTTGTTCAAGACCTCATCACCTCTCACCAGAACCTCCCTGGTAAGCTCCAAATCAGGCTCCCTGCCTCCAATCTCACTTCTCTCCAAAGCATCCCACAAACAGCACCCAGTGTTTCTTCTAAGCCACAAAGGTGACAATGACATTTCTGTGACTAAAATACCCGATGCTTCTCCCTAATATACAGAAAAGGCATTTTAGTTGATCATTCTGGTAATATGAGACCTTTGATGATCTATCTCATTCCAGACTGAAATCAAGCTCCTTCTCCTCACCTCCCATGTATTCTCAAATGTCTTACACTTCTTACATTTCCTTAATAAATCATCCTTTTTCATACTTCCAAGCTTTTGCACATACTTTCTCTTTACCTGGAATGTTTTCCTCCTTTCTCTGCAGTTTGGAAAACGTTCTTTCCTTTCACCTCTATCCCTGCCTAACTATATCTCTTTTTCATCCTTCAAAACCTGTATCAAAACCATCTCTTCTGTGAAGTCTTCCTGCCTCCACCAGTTCTCTCATCTGCATTTCCATATGTCTCTATCTCCTTTACTTTGTACTGCAATTAGCTTTTCCAAAATATGTACCTTGGTAAGTGATTAGCACTCTATGCCTCAGTTTCCTCAAAACTATTTCTCAGGGTTGTTAAAAGAGTGAAATGAGAAAATGCATGTAAGCCTTTGGTATGGAACCTGCACAAACTGCTATCCTCATTGTCTTTCTAGTAAATATTTCTATCGGCGTTTCTCCTATTAAACCGAGAGCTCCCTGACTAGCAGGGAATCAGCTTTCTATCCCTGGTATCGTGCTCTGTATGTGGCATTTTCAAAAACCTAATTTGGGTTACCTCTAGCCCAAACCATTGGCTAGAAAAAGGAGAAAAGGAAATCCCAGAAACAGCAGCAGCATGATCATCAGCAACTTCATAAAATAAAAAAAAATAATAGCAACAGCTACTATTTTTTGAGCCCTGCTATTTACCAGGCATCATGCTGAGTATTTATATGCATTTTCTCTAATAGCATCAATACAACAAGTCTGGAGGTCGGTATTGCCATCCTTGTTTTACTGGTGAGCCCCTGCTCCACATTTAGGCTTCCTAGGTGGGTAGGGCTTCCTCTGCAAAGGAGGAATAAATATTGGAAGACATGTTGGCCTGTTTTCCTCAACAACTTGAGCATGCTCCCTCAGCTGACATATTAAGAGAGAACCCTGTAGTCAAAAACTCTGGAGTAAAGTTAAACAGGGTACAGGTCAATACCTGTTTGACTCCCTGCCTTTAAATCCATACAGGGGGACTTCCCTGGTGGCACAGTGGTTAAAAATCCGCCTGCCAATGCATAGGACATGGGTTTGAACCCTGGCCCGGGAGGATCCCACATGCCACGGAGCAACTGAGCCTGTAGGTCACAACTGCTGAGCGTGCGCTCTAGAGGCCGTGAGCCACAACTACTGAAGCCTGTGCACGTACAGCCTGTGCTCCGCAACAAAAGAAGCCACTGCAATGCGTAGCCCCTGCTCATCGCAACTAGAGAAAGCCCGCATGCAGTAACGAAGACCCAACGCAGCCAAAAGTAATTAAATAAAACAGATAGATTAAAAAAAAAATCCAGGGCTTCCCTGGTGGCGCAGTGGTTGCGCGTCCGCCTGCCGATGCAAGGGAGCCGGGTTCGCGCCCCGGTCTGGGAGGGTCCCACGTGCCGGCCGCGGCAGAGGGAGGCCCGCATACCACACACACAAAAAAAAAAATCCATACAGGGAACATTCCTGAGCCTTTCTTTAGCCAGTCTTCCAAGCCTCCCTCACATCTGGTGAAAGACTGCTCACCTCACACTTCATGCCATGACTCACACCAGTCTATTCTGACCAATGTCCCGGTTCCCTTGCTTCAGCTGGGCCCCTGCCAGTGACAAGTAGCAACTTGGATACACACTGAGCACAGGAGAAACTGTGACAACCTGACAGCATGAAAACCCTAACTACTGTCAGAGTAGGAAGCATACTGTACTGTTTAGAAGAAGAGAAAACAGCAGTGAAGCTACAGCTGCAAAGAGGCTAAGGCATGGTGAAAAGAGAAGTCTGTGTGGCTAAGAGTAAGAAAGGAAGAAAGGCATGGAGAAACAGTGCTGCGTAATGAAGATGGCATGGGCTTGAATTCTGGCTCAGCCACCTCCCATATGTGGTACCTTGGATAAAAACTTCTCCAAGCCTCAGTTTCCTTATCTATAAAATGGGAATAAAAATACCTATCTTATAAACGTGTGGGGGTGCACACGAGGATTACAGTGCCTAGCATCACATTAACTGCACTCTTAGTGTCTGCTTCCTCTCTACCCCACTCCCTTCTTTTATTTATCAGAGGTTCACTTCTAGAATATAATCACCTCCAGAAAAGATTTCCAGTCATTCTCTTCAAGATAAAAAAAAAAAAAAATCCCATTGACACCTACCCGCACTTGGCTTAAATGACCCATATACAAGGGCTCATCTCAAATTTCTTTTATGTGATCCCCTAATTCCACCCACTAGGCAGTCCCACCCAAAGCAGATATCCTCATTAAAGCCAGCAACCCAGCAAAGATGCATCTTCTTTACAGTTTATCTGAATTCGAATTCTTTTTTCTGGGGTATTAGTCGAAACTGTCTTAGGGTCCTCCAAATTTAATACTAAGAAAATGCAATGATGAGTGACTTCCCTGTTGGCACAGTGGTTAAGAATCTGCCTGCCAATGCAGGGGACACAGGTTCGATCCCTGGTCCGGGAAGATCCCACATGCTGAGGAGCAACTAAGTCCATGCGCCACAACTACTGAGCCTGCGCTCTAGAGCCCACATGCCACAACTACTGAGCCTGTGCGCCTAGAGCCCATGCTCTGCAACAAGAGAAGGCACGGCAATGAGAAGCACGTGCATCATCACAATGAAGAGTAGCCACCGCTCGCCACAACTAGAGAAAACCCGCATGCAGCAACGAAGACCCAACACAGCCAAAAATAAATTAATTTAAAAAAAAAAGAAAATGCAATGATGAAACACAACTTGAATTTATATGCTGAACCAATGTTACATGTGGAGTACACTGATTAAAGCATCATGATCACGAGAATGAATGTTCATAAACTGCAAGTATAGTTAATAAAGGAGGTTGAAAGGCCAAAGATGACCCTGGCAGAAGTGAGTATTTTCTTAGAGAATTCACCAGCTAGTTATCTATCTTAAAGTAAAATCAAGGGTGAATGCAGTCTAGGCACGACTAAAAGATAGCACTTTAACTCATGGATATTTAACCTGGGGTCAGAAACTACCTGAAAGTGTGCAACCAGGAAGCCTCCTCTAGAATAATTATTTTCAAAATGTGAGACCCTTAAGGATAGGCACTTACCTTGCTCACTACTTTACACCCAGGAACTAGCCTAGTACCTGGTATACAATAAGCACACAAACACTTGTTGATAATAAAAATGAATGAATGAATGAATAAAAAGAAAGAATGGATGAAATAAATTGAATACTGGTATTTTCCCAAAGTGCCTAGGGGCTGCCTAGGGCAGGGCTCTAGGCCCTCAACCCTCTGACTTCAAGCAGAGCAACTGTACTTTTTTCCATCTCACATTTGGGCTTCTAAATAAGGTTGCATATGTAAAATGCTTTTATTAAAAGTTTGAAAAACAAGGAAAATCTAACTATCATTGTAATTCCCTTCCCTGAACTGCTATTATAAGTGCATATAATTTAATGCTTCAATGTCCCCTAAGTCAGTGAGTCCCCAAGTTTTTCTGAGGTATAAGATTACATTTTACATAAGCAGTACTTGCCTATTCAACCTTCATATAACCTGTACTTTCTTGTACACTGATTCCTCAGAGAAAAGTTTGAATTTTCTATTATCAAGCAACAAGCAGACATTTTGTGCCAACATATCATGCAAAGCCTGCCAGGCAACAATTTAGTTCTTCTAGTATCACCATCTCCATTGGAAGAGCAGTGCTCATGCAACTATTTTTATGTACTTTGCATTCTATTCTACCATTCTTTTAATTAGTAGAAAAACAGAAAAATTAAAGTGCCAATAGGAGTGACAACTAACATAAATTTTATAAACATAATAAAATTGAGAAATAATTAGGCATGCTGAAAACAGTAAATCTTTATCATCAACAGGACCCTCCTTAGACTTTGGCCCCTAAGACTTTAGTCCATTGCCTATTCGTTCATTTTTAAAGGAAAGGTATAAAATGTACGACTATATCTTAAGAATTAATATTATGTCTAAAAGGCAAGGTGTCACTAAGGACTTCGTAGTATGTCATGAGAATACATCCCCCTTATACCCTGCAAGTCTCTGTTCAACTCAGTTTACTTCCATCCATATTTTCAGTTACATATGATATACTAAAGTAGGGAAATGCTTTTCTTTATATATCTACATTTACTCTTCACAATAATACCTACCAGCAATGGGTTCCAACTTGGGTAAAAAGATTACTTAACAACATATATCAGCAATTTTAGATAGTATGGCTAATGAATGAGTCTAAGACTATTCCCTATTCCCTTTCAAAAAGAAGGGTATAAGAAAAGCATGAGCACACCACCAACAACAAAAACATGGACAAAAGAATGAGCGAGGCCGAATTACATTTCAAGATGGCGGAGGAGTAAGACATGGAGATCACCTTCCTCCCCACAAATACATCAAATATACAACTACATGTGGAACAACTCCTACAGAACACCTACTGAACTCTGGCAGAAGACCTCAGACTTCCCAAAAGGCAAGAAACACCCCACATACCTGGGTAGGGCAAAAGAAAAAAGAAAAAACACAGACAAAAGAATAGGGACAGGACCTGCACCTCTGGGAAGGAGCGGTGAAGGAGGGAAAGTTTCCACACACTAGGAAGCCCCTTCAATGGTAGAGATGGGGGGTGGTTGGGGGCAAAGCTTTGGAGCCATGGAGGAGAGAGCAGTAACAGGGGTGCAGAGGTCAAAGCAGAGAGATTCCCGCACAGAGGATCACTGCCGACCAGCACTCACCAGCCTGAGAGGCTTATCTGCTCACCCACCGGGGTGGGCGGGGGCTGGGAGCTGAGGCTCGGGCTTCGGAGGTCAGACCCCAGGGAGAGGACTGGGGTTGGCTGCGTGAACACAGCCTGAAGGGGGCTAGTGTGCCACAGCTAGCCAGGAGGGAGTCTGGGAAAAAGTCTGGACCTGCCTAAGAGTCAAGAGACCATTGTTTTGGGGTGGGCGAGGAGAAGAGATTCAGAACACCACCTAAACGAGCATCAGAGACAGGTGTGAGCCGTGAGTATCAGCGTGGACACCAGAGACAGGCATGAAATGCTAAGGCTGCTACTGCAGCCACCAAGAAGCCTGTGTACAAGCCACCAAGAATCACTATCCACACCTTCCCTCCCAGGAGCCTGTGCAGCCCACCACTGCCAGGGTCCCGGGATGCAGGGACAACTTCCCCGGGAGAACACACGGCACGCCCCAGGCTGTTGCAATGTCACACCAGCCTCTGCTGCTGCAAGCTTGCCCCACATTCCATACCCTTCCCTCCCCCTAGCATGAGTGAGCCAGAGTCCCCTAATCAGCCACTACTTTAACCCCCTCCTGTCCAGGGGAAGAAGAGACGCCAGAGGGCGAGCTACATGCAGAGGCAGGGCCAAATCCAAGGCTGAACCCCAGGAGCTGTGCAAACAAAGAAGAGAAAGGGAAATTTCTCTGTGCAGCCTCAGGAGCAGCAGATTAAATCTCCACAATCAACTTGATGTACCCTGCATCTGTGGAATACCTGAATAGACAATGAGTCATCCCAAAATTGAGGCAGTGGTCTTTGGGAACAACTGTAGACTTGGGGTTTGCTGTATGTGACTGACTAGTTTCTGCTTTTTCTATTTATCTTAGTATAGTTTTTAGTGCTTGTTATCATTGGTGGATTTGTTTACTGGTTTCGCTGCTTTCTTCTTTTTATTACTTTTTTATTTCTTAATTTTAACAATACTATTTTTATTTTAATAACTTTATTTTATTTTATTTATTTCTTTTTGTTTGTTTGTTTTTTCTTCTCCCATTTCTTCTGAGCCATGTGGCTGACAGGGTCTTGGTGCTCCGGCGGGGTATCAGACCTAAGCCTCTGAGGTGGGAGAGCCGAGTTCAGGACATTGGTCCACCATAGACCTCCTGGCTCCATGTACTATCAATTGGCGAAAGCTCCCCCAGAGATCTCCATCTCAACGCTAAGACCCAGCACCACTCAAAGACCAGAAAGCTACAGTGCTGGACACCCCATGCCAAACAACTAGCAAGACAGGAACACAACCCCACGCATTAGCAGAGAGGCTGCCTAAAATCATAATAAGTTCACAGACACCCCAAAGCACACCACTGGTCACAGTCCCGCCCAGCAGAAAGACAAGATCCAGCCTCATCCACCAGAACACAGGCACCAGTCCCCTCCACCAAGAAACCTACACAACACACTAAACCAGCCTTACCTACTGGGGGCAGACACCAAAAACAATGGGAACTATGTACCTGCAGCCTGCAAAAAAGAGACCCTAAACGCAGTAAGTTAAGCAAAATGAGAAGACAGAGAAATATGCAGCAGATGAAGAAGCAAAGTAAAAACCCACCAGACCAAACAAATGGAGAGGAAACAGGCAGTCTACCTGAAAAAGAATTCAGAGTAATGACAGTAAAGATGATCCAAAAATCTTGGAAATAGAATGGAAGAAATACAAGAAACATTTAACAAGGACCTAGAACTAAAAAGCAAACAAACAATGATGAACCACACAATAAATGAAACTAAAAATTCTCTAGAAGGAATCAATAGCAGAATAACTGAGGCAGACGAACGGATAAGTGACCTGGAAGATAAAACAGTGGAAGTAACTACCACAGAGTAGAATAAAGAAAAAAGAATGAAAAGAATTGAGGACAGTCTCAGAGACCTCTGGGACAAGAATAAATGCACTAACATTCAAATGATAGGGGTCTTAGAAGAAGAAGAGAAAAAGAAAGGGACTGAGAAAATATTTGAAGAGATTATAGATGAAAACTTCCCTACTATGGGAATGCACTAACATTCAAATGATAGGGGTCTTAGAAGAAGAAGAGAAAAAGAAAGGGATTGAGAAAATATTTGAAGAGATTATAGATGAAAACTTCCCTACTATGGGAAAGGAAATAGTCACTCAAGTCCAGAAAGTGCAGAGAGTCCCATACAGGATAAATCCAAGGAGAAACAGGTGAAGGCACATATTAATCAAACTATCAAAAATTAAAGACAAAGAAAAAATATTGAAAGCAGCAGGGAAAAGCAACAAATAACATACAAGGGAATCCCCATAAGGTTAATACTGATCTTTCAGTAGAAACTCTGCAAGCCAGAAGGGAGTGGCAGGACATACTTAAAGTGATGAAAGGGAAAAACCCACAACCAAGATTACTCTACCCAGCAAGAATCTCATTCAGATTCAACAGAGAAATTAAAACCTTTACAGACAAGCAAAGGCTAAGAGAATTCAGCACCACCAAACCAGCTTTACAACAAATGCTAAAGGAACTTCTCTAGGCAGGAAACACAACAGAAGGAAAAGACCTACAAAAACAGACCCAAAACAATTAAGAAAATGGTCATAGAACATACATATTGATAATTACCTTGAACGTAAATGGATTAAGTGCTCCAACCAAAAGACATAGACTGGCTGAATGGATACAAAAACAAGACCCATATATATACTGTCTACAAGAGACCCACTTCAGACCTAGAGACACAAACAGACTGAAAGTGAGGGGATGGAAAAAGATATTCCATGCAAATGGAAAATAAATAAGGAAACACAAGTTTTAAATGATACATTAAACAAGATAGACTTAATTGATATTTATAGGACATTCCATCCAAAAACAACAGAATACACCTTCTTCTCATGTGCTCATGGAACATTCTCCAGGATAGATCATATCCTGGGTAACAAATCAAGACTTGGTAAATTTAAGAGAACTGAAATCATATCAAGTATCTTTTCCAATCACAACGCTATGAGACTAGATATCAATTACAGGAAAAAAACTGTAAAAAATACAAACACATGAGGCTAAACAATATGCTACAAAATAACCTATAGATCACTGAAGAAATCAAAGAGGAAATCAAAAAATACCTAAAAACAAATGACAATGAAAACACGACCACCCAAAACCTATGGATGCAGCAAAAGCAGTTCTAAGAGGGAAGTTTATAGCAATACAATCCTAGCTCAAGAAACAAGAAACATCTCAAATAAACAACCTAACCTTACACCTAAAGCAATTAGAGAAAGAAGAACAGAAAAACCCCAAAGTTAGCAGAGGAGAGAAATCATAAAGATCGGATCAAAAAGAAATGAAAAAGAAATGAAGGAAACAAAAGCAAAGATCAATAATACTAAAAGGTGGTTCTTTGAGAAGATAAACAAAATTGATAAACCATTAGTCAGACTCATCAAGAAAAAAAGGGAGAAGACTCAAATCAATAGAATTGGAAATGAAAAAGGAGAAGTAACAACTGACACTGCAGAAATACAAAGGATCATGAGAGATTACTACACGCAACTATATGCCAGTAAAATGGACAACCTGGAAGAAATGGACAAATTCTTAAAAGCACAACCTTCCGAGACTGAACCAGGAAGAAACAGAAAATATAACAGACCAATCACAAGCACTGAAATTGAGACTTGATTAAAAATCTTCCAACAAACAAAAGCCCAGGACCAGATGGCTTCACAGGTGAATTCTATCAAACATTTAGAGAAGAGCTAACACCTATCCTTCTCAAACTCTTCCAAAATATAGCAGAGGGAGGAATACTCCCAAACTCATTCTATGAGGCCAACATAACCCTGATACCAAAACCAGACAAAGATGTCACAAAGAAAGAAAACTACAGGCCAATATCACTGATGAACACAGATGCAAAAATCCTCAACAAAATACTAGCAAACAGAATCCAATAGCACATTAAAAGGATCACATCCATGATCAAGTGCGGTTTATGGAATGCAAGGATTCTTCAATATATGCAAATCAATCAATGTGATAAACCATATTAACAAATTGAAGGAGGAAAACCATATGATCATCTCAAGAGATGCAGAAAAAGCTTTTGACAAAATTCAACACCCATTTAAGAAAAAAACTCTCCAGAAAGTAGGCATAGAGGGAACTTACCTCAACATCATAAAGGCCATACATGACAAACCCACAGCCAACATCGTATTCAATGGTGAAAAACTGAAACCACTTCCTCTAGGATCAGGAACAAGACAAGGTTGTCCACTCTCACCACTATTATTCAACATAGTTTTGGAAGTACAGATATACCATGCTGTTGGACTGGAAGAATCAACATTGTGAAAATGACGATACTACCCAAAGCAATCTACAGATTCAATGCAATCCCTATCAAACTACCAATGGCATTTCTCACAGAAGTAAAAAAAAATTTTCACAATTTGTGTGGAACACAAAAGACCCCGAATAGGCAAAGCAATCTTGAGAAAGAAAACAGAGCTGGAGGAATCAGGCTCCCGGACTTCATTCTATACTATAAAGATACTGTAATCAAGAAAGTATGGTACTGGCACAAAAACAGAAATATAGATCAACGGAACAAGATAGAAAGCCCAGAGATAAACCCACACACATATGGTCACCTTATTTTTGATTAAGGAGGCAAGAATATACAATGGAGAAAAGACAGCCTCTTGAATAAGTGGTGCTGGGAAAACTGGACA
>NC_041217.1:141146404-141146831 GCF_002837175.3 Physeter macrocephalus
GCAAAGGAAACCATAAACAAGGTGAAAAGACAACCCTCAGAATGGGAGAAAATATTTGCAAATGAAGCAACTGACAAAGGATTAATCTCCAAAATGTACAAGCAACTCATGCAGCTCAATAACAAAAAAACAAACAACCCAATCCAAAAATGGGCAGAAGACCTAAATAGACATTTTTCCAAAGAAGATATACAGGTTGCCAACAAACACATGAAAGTATGCTCAACATCACTAATCACTAGAGAAATGCAAATCAGAACTACAATAAGGTATCACCTCACACCAGTCAGAAGGGCCATCATCAAAAAAATCTACAAACAATAAATGATGGAGAGGGTGTGGAAAAAAGGGAACCCTCTTGCACTGTTGCTAGGAATGTAAATTGATACCGCCACTATGGAGAACAGTATGGAGTTTCCTTAAAAAA
>NC_041217.1:141146943-141147411 GCF_002837175.3 Physeter macrocephalus
TCTTCACTGAAGCTCTATTTACAATAGCCAGGACATCAAATCAACCTAAGTGTCCATCAACAGATGAATGGATAAAGAAGATGTGGCACATATATACAATGGAATATTACTCAGCCATAAAAAGAAATGAAATTGAGTTATTTGCAGTGAGATGGATGGACCTAGAGTCTGTCATACAGAGTGAAGTAAGTCAGAAAGAGAGAAACAAATACTGTATGCTAACACATATATATGGAATCTTAGA
The DNA here is from genome assembly GCF_002837175.3 of Physeter macrocephalus. Taxonomy (NCBI): domain Eukaryota; kingdom Metazoa; phylum Chordata; class Mammalia; order Artiodactyla; family Physeteridae; genus Physeter; species Physeter macrocephalus. The sequence goes on from NC_041217.1 coordinate 141,147,188, forward strand.
AAAAAATGGTTCTGAAGAACCTAGTGGCAGGACAGGAATAAAGATGCAGACGTAGAGAATGGACTTGAGGACATGGGGAGGGGGAAGGGTAAGCTGGGACGAAGTGAGAGAGTGGCATGGACATATACACACTACTAAATGTAAAACAGACAGCGAGTGGGAAGCAGCTACATAGCACAGGGAGATCAGCTCGGTGCTTTGTGACCACCTAGAGGGCTGGAATA
>NC_041217.1:141147845-141164786 GCF_002837175.3 Physeter macrocephalus
TATGTATAGCTGATTCACTTTGTTATAAAGCAGAAATTAACACACCATTGTGAAGCAATTATACTCCAATAAAGATGTTAAAAAATTTTTTAAATTAAAAATTTTGTTAAAAAGAAATGAAGGAGGGCTTCCCTGGTGGCGCAGTGGTTGAGAGTCCGCCTGCCGATGCAGGAGACACGGATTCGTGCCCCGGTCCGGGAAGATCCCACATGCCGCAGAGCGGCTGGGCCCGTGAGCCATGGCCGCTGAGCCTGCGCGTCCGGAGCCTGTGCTCTGCAATGGGAGAGGCCACAACAGTGAGAGGCCCGCGTACCGCAAAAAAAAAAAAAAAAAAAAAAAAAAAAGAAATGAAGGAAACAATGGCAAAGATCAGTAAAACTAAAAGCTGGTTCTTTGAGAAGATAAACAAAATTGATAAACCATTAGCCAGACTCATCAAAAAAAAAAGGGAGAAGACTGAAATCAAGAGAATTAGAAATGTAAATGGAGAAGTAACAACTGGTTCAGTCTCAGGTTGTGCTTTTCTAAGAAGTAACAACTGTCACTGCAGAAATACAACGGATCCTTAGAAAAGATTTTCTAAGAATCCTTTCTAAATACAATCGATTCCTGCAAGAGGGAGGGGATATGGGGATATATGTATATGTATAGCTGATTCACTTTGTTATACAGCAGAAACTGATAGACCATTGTAAAGTAATTATACTCCAATAAAGATGTTACAAAAAATAATAATAATGTAAAGAATAAATGAATGGAAAGTAGAAAAAAAAAAACTTAAGTGCAATTAAAATAAGTGAACTGAAAAAGAAAACAAAAAAAAGAATGAGCGATTCACCAAATAAGAAATAAACACATTAAAAATATTCTTGAGAAGAGGACACTGGGTTGGCATTCTTCTAAAATTATAATGCTAAATGCTGATGAAGGGTTTGATGAAGAAGAGGGGAGTATAAATTGACAATCTCCCTTGAAAGCTATAGGGGAAGGCTATTTCAGGAATATTAAAAATATTTATGGGGCTTCCCCGGTGGCGCAGTGGTTGAGAGTCTGCCTGCTGATGCAGGGGACACGGGTTCGTGCCCCGGTCCGGGAAGATCCCACATGCCGCAGAGCGGCTGGGCCCATGAGCCATGGCCGCTGAGCCTGCGCATCTGGAGCCTGTGCTCCACAATGGGAGAGGCCACAACAGTGAGAGGCCCATGTACCACAAAAAAAAAAAAAAAAAAAAATTATGTCTTTTGTTCTGACAAATCTTTTATGAATCTATCTGTCCTAAGCTAAACAGAGATTTGGTTGAAGATTTATGTACGAGGATGTTCAACACAGTATTATTTAACATAGAGAAAAACCTGTACAATATAGATTAATGGTTTAGTATGATTATTCATAAAATGGTATATCACATAACTATTAAAAATCATATTTTCTTAGAACATTCAGTGTCATGTGGAAATGTTCATGATATAATATTTAAAATTGAAAGTATGGAAATTTATTTACACGGAATGACTCAATTTTGTAAAATTCACACACAAACACACACACTCACAAACAACTGAAATATCAGAAGGAAATCCACAAGCATGTTACTAATAATTATCTTTGGGTTGTAGGATTATGGGTGATTATTAGTATCACCTTTATACTACTCTATATTTTCCCAATTTCTACAGTGAGCAGTTATTAATTTTACTACTTAGAAATTATAAAAAAAAGGGGACTTTCCTGGTGGCGCAGCCGTTAAGAATCCGCCTGCCAATGCAGGGGACAGAAGTTCAATCCCTGGTCCGGGAAGATCCCACATGCTGTGCAGCAACAGAGCCCGTGCGCCACAACTACTGAGCCTACGCTCTAAAGCCTGCGAACCACAACTACTGAGCCCACACGCCACAACTACTGAAGCCCGCATGCCCAGAGACCCTGCTCCGCAACAAGAGAAGCCACCGCAATGAGAAGCCTGCACACCACAGCGAAGAGTAGCCCCCACTCGCTGCAACTAGAGAAAGCCTGCAAGCAGTGACGGGGACCCAATGCAGCCAAAAATATAAATAAATAAATAATAAGGAAGTTATAAAAAAGGAAATGGTGGCATAAAACATAAATAACTAACAGAAAATAAAATTATATAGCCACTCTAATCCTGACTACTCAGTAAGCCAAACAGTCCACAATTGGTTAAATTTGGATAAATTATAATTTCAAATATTCAGGGAGGATCCTGAACAGAAAGCAAATTAAGAAGAAGAAAGGTACACCAACTGAGGTCCAATCCTCCTACAATAACACAACAAACTCCCAATACATGAATTCAGTAGCATTTCCCTACTTAACGCCTACTGAAATTATAACACCTAATTAGAGAATTAGTTATAGCTGACTTACTCCCTTACAGAAAGTCTGTAAATGATTATTTTGTTTTGAGGAGGGGTTATCACATAAAAATAAAAAATGCAAAACTGCAGATGGAAATTTTTAAGTCAGTAGTCAACAGAAGATAATGCAATCTGTTTACTTCTGCCTGCAACCACAAGTTAGTCTAATGATGTACTGTCTCTTCTTCTAAATGATTAATGCTGAATTAAACACTTTCCTTCACAACTGGGCTGGTTTGTAGTAATTCTGCATTTGCATAAATGAGCGAGCTCTAAAGGATTGAGTTGAAAAGGTCAGCTATCAGCCCAACCACAGATGACTTCCGCTAAGACTTACACAGTTCCTAAAGGTTCTTCTAATTTAAACATTTTTTATTGTCTAAAAATGTTGTATTTTGTCTTACGCAACTTGTATTGCTTTAAAAGTATACTCAAATAAATTTGCAAACAAATTTCATATTGAAATCATTTTGGAGAACACACTGATTAAAAGATGTCTTCATTAAAGTCCTTTGAAAGTAAAGGATTATTTTATGAAGAACTAATCATAGACATATCCCTAATTTTCATCTTTAAAAAATTCAGATTTTTTCACATACCAGGTTTACTTACGGCAAGACACCCCTTCTGTGTAGGTTAGGACATAGTAAAAGATGACCTAAGATCAAGGCCAGGATCCTTGTCTCTCTGTGTCTCACTTCTTTCATATATAAATTGGGGATACTTCCATCTAATGTATAAGGTTATGAGAGTAAAGTGGAATAACAATGTGATACCACTGGATCCAGATCAATGATTGTCAAACTTTAATGTGTGTCAAATCACTAGAGAGGGATCATTCCCAGAGTTTCTGAACACAGTGCCTAGTTTATAAGACAGTGGTAATAGTAGTTGTTACCACCACTATTGCTACTATTTCTACTAAGCAATGGAACATGTAGAACATTAACATCAGAAAATTTTTTAATTGCATTAAACTGCACTGTAATTTAAAGTTCCTTATATTTTACATTAATTCCTTTTCTGACAAAATTATAAAAGTTAATTATAAACTAGTTGACAAATTTCTATAATACCTTTTTTGTAGCAGTTAAGAGAATGGCTCTAGAGCACAACTGTTTGTGTTCAAATTCCAGTTCTGTAATATACCACGTGTCTGTGGCCCCCAGTTTCCTTATCTATAAAATAAAAACAATAATAGTACCTACTTCATAAGGTTGTAAGAACTGAACGGCTTAACCTACATAAACCTCTGAATAGTGCCTGGCATAAAATAAACATTTGATAAATGTAGGTATCATTATTATTATTATTACTATTATTCCAATATACTATCAGTAACATTATAAATATATATATATTTATATATACATTAAAGCATTAAATAGGTTTAATTTTATTTGAAGGTAAAATTCAAATAACTGGGTATTTTTCTAATTATTAGTATCAACTATAGACTATTTAAGTCTTTTATTAGGTTGAGACATATGAACTGCTGAAATGTAACTACTTTTGACTGATAAAAACAGTACGTACTTTCATATGGCTGAAGCTAGTAGCTTTCACCCCAACCTCTCTGATCATTCCTTTGAGCCCGTTGATGGTTCTACTCTAGTGCACTCCAAGGTTTGGTTTTCAGGTCTCTTTTCACTCAGATCTCCCAAGGGGTTCATACCCACTACTACTACAATTTTAACCACAGACTGAAAATCCAGAGGTTTTATCTAGCTCATAGATACATTTTGTTGGCCTACATAATTGTTTTTTAAAACCTGAAGATTTAACACTCCCATATTCAAATTCTCACGCACAAAATAATCTGGATTTCTGGCTTCTCTTGGAAAACTGGATGATCTAGCAACACTGGACAAGCATTACCAAAAGCCTACAACTGTCTGGAATTAAGTAGCAACTACCACTTCAAATAGGGCATGAGTTCTCTAAATTGCTAGTCTTCAGTCAGCTTTACTCTTCACTCATTTACTTATCTGCCTAGCCCTGAGGCATTCAATTTTTCAAATTTTAATTCTATCCTATCTTCCAGCAATATGTTGATAACCACTAATCTCCATCTCCAGCCCAGACTCAGATCCAACTGGCATCACCGTCAATACCTGTGAGTCTCACAGACACCTCAAATATAAGTCCCTCACCACCTCTGTTTTAGATTCTCTATTTCAGACGTTGACAACATCCAAACAAAACAGTAAGCCAAGCCTTACTAACATGTTTACTACTCTCATTCTCTCACCTCCCATTTCCAAGCAATCAACAGTTCCTAAAGATTTATCAATACTTCCTAAAAATCTCAAGTCTATTTTCCTCTTCTCCTTCCCCACTACCAATGATTTAATCCACTCAGGGCCTTAACAATCAAGGCTATCTACCTAGAGCCCCTGTCTTACTCCGTCTCCTCTCTGCTTAAAACTCTGCTTCATTGGCTCCTCACAGACTCAGGATAAAAATAAAGCCTTTTCATATTAGATGTAGGCCTCTGACTATTTTTACAGCCTAATCTCCTGCCCACTGTTCTAAAGGTACCAAACATTCATAGTTCTTTGAACATACCCGGTAGCATCATATTTCCATACCTTTGTACACGCTACAACAACCCATCTGCCTGGTAAATTTCTGTTCAATCTTCAGAACTCTACCAGTTAGAGGAGGTAAGGAGGGAGAGGTGGGAGACAGAGCCTGGTGACAGGGGACTTTTAATTTTTATATTATATAATTCTGAACAACTCAAAATTTTTAGAACTAGTATAATTTTAAATTTTGATTATTTTAAAAAGAATTACTCGGTAACAAGAAAAACTGCTCTTCTGTGCAGCACTGAGTGATTGTCTCTTTTGCCTCTCCATTATTTCAGTGTCCTATACATATTTCTACTACTACAGCATATTTCATACTACATTATATACTTCTTTACAAGCTCCTTAACTTCCTGGCTCATGTCTTATTAACCTGTATACCCTCAGTTCTGAGCACAGGAAGTTACACATACTATACATACATTGAATGTTTGAACTCAACAGCCAGTCTAATTAATACCAAGACTGCTTTCCACATAATGTCTAGCCAAGAAGCCAAATACAAAAGACTTTGGCTGTCTGATAGGAAAAGTGATCATTTTTTGCTATTGCTCAAAAGGAAAGAGCCGGTTTATAAAGATGAATTGGCAACTATTTTCTTTTTAATCTCTGAAGAATGACAGAATGAAGCTGTAGTTTTCAAACCTTTTTACAGCTCTAACATGCTAGGATTGTAATTTCAATTATTACCTAAAGGGGAAAAAATAGAGTATTTCTTTTTCAAAACTGAAGTTAATTTAAATTAACTTTGTTTAAAGAATTTTATGGCATCTCTTTAAAACTGGAGATATTCTGAAATATCAAGTTACCAGAACTGGGAATCATTAGAATGAAAAATTATCTGTTGTTTCAGGAAAGTTTGTTCTCTTCATGGCACCAGTCCTCTCAATTATTAACAGATGATGTTTCAGGATACAGGACATGTAGGTCAGTTAGAGATTCAAACCATAGTGGAAATAAAGGTGGTGGGTAATAGCTTGCCTACATATATTTCCATACATTTGACTTTCTTTCTTGTTACTATGGACGAACTGTCCATGCTCCCAGCCAAAGGTAATGCCCCACCTGTGCATTAGCCCCATCCTGTCTTGCGTTCTCAAGGATATTGATCCAATAATTCTCCCCTTTCTCTCTTGCATCATCAATTTTTCCCTCACTACTGAATCACTACCAACAGCATAAAAACATGCTATTATTGCTCTTTAAAAAAAAGATATGTCTGGGCTTCCCTGGTGGCTCAGTGGTTGCGCGTCCGCCTGCCGATGCAGGGGAACCGGGTTCGCGCCCCGGTCTGGGAGGATCCCACATGCCGCGGGCCGGCTGGGCCCGTGAGCCATGGCCGCTGGGCCTGCGCGTCCGGAGCCTGTGCTCCGCAACGGGAGAGGCCGCAGCAGAGGGAGGCCCGCATACCACAAAAAAAAAAAAAATAAATAAAATAAAATAAAATAAAGATATCTCATCTTTATCTCATTTCCCTCCTCCAGCTACTACTATATTTCTCACCTTCCCTTTACAGCACAACTTGAAAGCACTGTCTATACTCTCATCTTTAAGTTGCTCTTCTCAAGGTTACCAATAGACTCTTAATTGTTAAATTCTGTGATCATTTCTCAGCCCTCAACTTTCTTGATCAGGAGCATTTGACACAGTTGCTGATGCCTCTCACCTCCTAGAAACACTTTCTATCTTGACTTCCCGGGTACCACATTGACCTGGTTTTTCCTCCTCCTTTTTGGTTGCTTCTTTTCAATCCCTTTTGCTAGTTCCACCTCATCTCTGTGTCTTCCAAATAAATGTTGGAGTGCTCCAGAGTTCATTACTTGGACCTCTTCTCTTTTCTCTCTACACTTATTCCCAAATTCTCATGGCTTTAAAAACCACCTATATGTCAATGACTTCCAAATTTATTTCTTCAGCCTGGACTTTTCTCCTGAATCCCACACTTCAACTGCCTACTTGACATTTCCATTTGGATGTCTGATAGGCATCTAGAACTTGATTATAAGTATGTCCAAGGCTAAGTTCCTGATGCCCACCTGCTGCTCCCAAACTAGTTCCTCCTGCAATCTTCCACACCTCAGTTAATGGCAACTCCATTCTTGTTGCTCAAGACAAAAATATGGTGTCATCCTACACTACTGTCTTCCTCTCACATGCTAGAGTTCAACCTTCAAAAAAATATAATATCTAACAACACACTACTACTTAGCAATATAAAAGGAAGTACCAATATATGCAACAAGATGGACGAATATTAAAAACATTATACTGAGCTAAAATAAAGCCAGACAAAAGAGAATACATACTGTATGATTCCATTTATGTGAAACTCTCCAAAAAAAAAAAAAATCTAATCTTTAATGATAGATCAGCAGTTGTCTGGAGCCAGAGGCTGGGAGTGGAGACTGACTGAAAGAATAAAAGAATCTTTTGGGTGATAGAAATGTTCTACATCTTGATTATGGTAGCAGTTATATGAGCAAGTAAATTTGTCAATATTCATTGAACTTTATAGAGTGTACATTTTATTGTATGTTAATTACAGCTCAATAAAGTTGATTACCCACACAGGCAGAATTCGACCACTTCTCACTACCTCACTACCCTCACTGCTACCATGTGGGAGCCACCATCATCTCTCTTCTGGATTACTATAGCCTCCTAACTAGTTTCCCTACTTCTGTTCCTGCCTCCTGCATTTTATTCTCAAAACAGTGGCCAGAGTTGATACTGTTTAAAAATCACATCATGTCACTCCTCTGTTCAAAACCCTCTAATATGGCTTCTTAACTCAGTAAAATTCAATGTCCTTATTGTGCCATATAAGGCCTCCCACGATGTTACCTCTTAGACCTCATCTCCCACTACCCTCCCCCATGGTTATCTGCACTCCAACCAGAACTGCCCTCCTTGCAGTTCTTCAAATATGGCAGGCACACCCTTTTGCACTTACTGTTTCCTTTGCCTGGAATGATTCATCATCACCCACAACAAAGCCATATAGCTTGTTCCCTCGCTTCTTTCAGGTCTTTCCCCGGCCATCTAAAATTTCAAACCACCCCCCTACAAACACACGCGCGCACACACACACACACACACACACACACACACACACACACATACACACCCTCACTTCTATTTCATTTCTTCCTTCCCTGCTTTTTTTTTCCTCCCCAAGGCTTAGCACTGTCTGTTTACTTATATTTTACCAACTTATCTTGTTTATTGGCTTCCTCCTCTACCAGGCTGGATGCCCCAAGAGGGGAATTTTATGTTCACTACTGTATCCCCAGAACTTAGAATAATGTCTAAAATAGATGTTGAATAAATGATGAATGTATCTGAACAAATTCTAGCTTTCCCTTTAAGAGCTGACAGTAAGCAGAATTTGTTTTATAGATGCATCAACTGACACTTCACTTGCTTTCAAAAATTCTGTTATATTAAACTTTAAAAAGTCAACACATTTACACACATGCTAATGTGAATCATCTAAACTTGCTTTCAGTTCTAATCAAGAGTATAAGATCTATCAGACATTGAAAACTTTTATCAGATTTTCAGCTATTTTCTTATAAGCAAGGACCTATGAATGTGAAATAACTCATTACTGCCAAGAATATAGAGAAAGAATATTATCGAGTTCTTTACAAAAATCTCATGTTGCCTGAGACTCCCATAACTATTATAGTAGAAAAGTATCCATTTAAAAAATACATATAACACTTCATTCATCCTTGTCATTTAAATGATTCATTAAAGGAATTGCTTGTTTTATAAGCAAGCCACATAAATATGGAAGTGTTAAAGGGGAGGTCAGTTTAACATAAATAATTTAAATCAGAGAAGGTAGAGGTGCCTTTGCTCTAGGGGCCTGGGTCTCTTCTCCTTTAAACAGGCAAACAATACAGCTTCTGGAAGTCCAAAGAAGATGTCTCCTTAGTAACTGCAGAGGAGATAATTCCATACTGCAGCCTTCACCTGCATCTAGCAGCTATTACTTGAAACACATTAAAGTATTCAACTTCATTTAAGTAAAGAGTTCCAGAGTGTGGGCATTATCTGCTTTCATTTATAAGCAGCATTATATATTTAACCTAAAAATAAAGGCCATGGGCTTTCATAATAAGATTTTTAATGTTTTATGAAGAAAATTTCAGGAGGACATCATTAGTATATAGCAGTCTGAGTAAAGAATATGACCAAACATAATAAATACTTTAAGAATGCTTTTTCCTAAAAGCATTAGAGACATCACGAGTGAGTACACTGGTTTGTCTTTATTATATATAAGCTGGATCTTTCATTTCTATGTGCCAATTTCTTAAACAAGACAATGAAATAAAATAACTTCAATATACTATCCTAGTATAGAAGGACAATAGCTGTCGGAACATCTTGTATAACATATCTGGTCACTATTAGACTTCATAACCAAAACATTTGTAAGCTATAAATTTACTATTTCTTTATCTTGGTATGCCTAGCATCTGTCACAGTGTATTGTCACTTGTAATTCAAAGAAAGTGCAAATATTCTCAATTTTTAAGTTTCTTGGACTGCTTTAAACATAAAATAGAGGTTACTCTGGATAGGCAAAATAGCAAAAACATTAGTAACAAAGCTAACAGGCACTCCTAATAGATGAGAGGTACATTAGGACAGGATCATTAAAATTGACTTTTATTTGCTGGTTTAGAGTTTTCAAAGCAAGATGAAATGAGAATGATCATCTAGTACCTTACCCTTTCTACCGGTGAACCATAGCATGCAATGCCGAAACATAGCAGTGGCAGATGGCATTTGGTGTTATGAACTATAAAAAGGATAACAGCAGAGAAATGATGGCTGGCAGACAAGACGCAGAAATGCAGATGAAATGAATGCAAACTTGTAGTTCTTGAAGCAAAGCAAAACCTTTAAGCCAAAGGCTGCTTACTAGCTTCAATTTAATTTATGTTTTGAGTTTTACACGGACAAACACTGCAGCCTTCACAATCAGTCTTTGGACTTTTCATGCAGAAGCAGAGCCACACTCCTCGATAAAGAAGACCAGCAACCTTCTGCAAACACAAGCCAGCAGCAGCAGCCCGTCACTCTCTCCCTTCACTGATTTTCATCGTTTCAATTTTTAATTTTCAATTGCAGCCAGATCCACAGTAGTTTCAAATAGATCTGTATCCACTGCAGATACGATTAAATCCCTGCCTAACCTGCAGTACCACTTCATCCAGAACGTTCCTGTGCACTCGTTCATGCAGGATCAGTTGCAAAACCATTCAAGTCACCCAGCAAACAACCCAAAAGAGAAGGAAAGAAGCAGCTGGGACTATGAAGAGAAAGAATCTTTTCTTTCAGCTCACCCTGGAAATGGAAGGTTTTCTGATCAACAGTTATTGTGAAGGTGCTGTCGTCCTCATCGTCTATACCAATCACAGCTCCCTGTGAAACAAAGAGCAAAATCCCAATAAGGCAAACAATGACATCAGCAATATTCACTACTGCTACAGCCTTGTAATGCTCAATGCACCGACAACACTGGAAGCAGGCTAGACACAGAAAAGGGGAATCTGAGACTCTAGCTTTGCTTAAGGAGGAAGAGCTAAATGAGCGGATGGCAGGGCACTGTAGTACTCTGCAAGGGTACTTTCTACCCTTGCTTAAGGGGCATGGATACGGTGGAGGAGGAGGGGATAAACATAGAAGCTGAGTCTAGAATCTGTTTAAGAGCCAGACACTGATCCTTTCGGAGCTTTAGATTGCTCTCCAAAATGGGAGTCACCGGGTTGTTCTGAAGCTCAAAGAACACAAGTGCTCTTCATCAGGCTGCTTCTGTGTTACATTTGTTAGTTCAGAAATGCCAGGCAACAATTGCTTCAAAACACTGTCCCAGTGGCTTCTTCAAGGTATGCTCTCAAAACCACCTGTCCATGGCTCTGCTACTGCACTTCCACATTATACTGTGATTATCTATGTCTGCCTTCTCCCACTGAACTGCTACAAGATCTTGGAAGTCAAGGACTACTTTATTTATTTTGATACATGGCACTCAAGTACACACACAGTATATGTTTTCTAAATAAAAGCATGAACAACTCTCCAAAAGAGGGGGGGCCTGCATTTATAAGTTGTTTGTTTCAGGAAGGTGGATAGAGTGGGTTTTAAACTTTTTTTTTTGGTATTCAACTATATGCAGTATATTAAGACAACAGGAATTAGGAGAGCAACATGCAAAATAGGGAGTCTACTGGTCAGTGTCCTTAAGAAATAAGTGTCTTAAGTATTCCAGAGAGAACAGCTAGAGAACATGGCACAGGTATAATGCTCCAGGTTGGTGACAAAACAAGCAGTATGCCACAGACAAAATTAGGACCTTGTAAATGGGGATTGAAAGGACTTAAGGGGCCAAGATACCTAATCCCATGAAAAAAAAAGGCTATCCCAGGAGGATTAGGTAATAGAGCCAAACATTTACAGGTTACCACCACACCGTCCAAAAGTTCGTTTTATGTCACTTTGTCTATTCTAATGCAGGTCTTTCACAAAAGCAGTCTGCAACTTACAATGGCTTGACTTATGATTTTTCAACTTTACGATAGTGTGAAAGCAATACACATTCAGCAGAAACCATACTCTGAATTTTGAATTTTGATCTTTTCCTGGGCTAGCAATATGTGGTGATACTCTCTCATGATGCTGGGCAGCAGCTCCCCGTCAGCCACGTGATCACAAGGGGGAACAAGATACACCGACAACCATTCTGTACCTAATCAGCCATTCTGTTTTTCAGTACAGTATTCAATAAATTACATGAGCTAGTCAACACTTTATTATAAAACAGGCTTTGAATGAGATGATTTTGCCCAGCTGTATGCTCACATAAGTTTTCTGAGCACGTTTAAGATATGTGAGCCTAAGCTATGGTGTTCAGTAGGCTAGGTGTATTAAATGCATTTTTGACTTATGATATTTTCAATTTACAATAGGTTTATTGGTATGTAACCCCATTGTAAGTCTGTACCTGTTTTCACTTACCAAAAGAAATCTGGAAATTTTCCAGAAAACAGGCGAAAAGCGAAAATCACATTCAGCATTTGTTTTGCCCTGAGCCGTTACAGAGGCAGTGTTCACGCCAAATAGCAAGAGTAGAACCGCCAAGCTCCCTCCCCAGGAACTACACTCGGCATCTCAGCATCAAGCTGCCACAGCTTTGAACTGTGTCTGTGAGCACCTGGGCTTTACCTCTATCTATTTTGCGTATCTGTTAGGAAGCTGCAACCTAAGGTAATTGCTTTTTCACTTTACCCATTTCGCCTTACAAAAGGTTTCATAAGAACATTCTTCTTTCCGATAGGAGGGGAAACGTGTATTTTTTTCTTCTCAGAGGCTGTCTGGATGAACCCCAACTCTATCCAAATCCCATCAACTTGAATTACCTTAGTTATTCCTCTGTATCATATTGGGTAGGGATTTTTATCCCCATTTTCACACATGGAAAGTGTATCCAGAGTATAATGACTTACCCAAGGTCATACAGAGTTAATGGCAGAACCAGACCATTGGATTGGTACCTACTTATTCCATGACAGCAAATAAAGACATACCTTAGTGGGTAAGCATGTGTGGGAACAACTCATTCTGGTTAACTTAATTTCCTGGTTAATGGAGCTAACCTTCTAACTTATGATGTATCAATTATTTGTTGAGTCATAACTAAATACAGCATATGTGCCAGATACAGCCTTGGAATATATAACAATAATGCCTCCAGTAGAGGAGATAAAACATGTAAAGACGTTAAGTATACATAATATAAGGCAAAAAGTGATGTCTACATGGATGAACTTTGAAAACATGCTAAATAAAAGAAGCTAGTCAAAAAGGACCACACGCTGTATGATTCCATTTACATGAAATGCCCAAAATAGGCAAATTCATACAGACCAAGAGTAGGTTAGTGGTTGCCTAGGGCTGAGGGGCTGGAGAAGGAGGTGGGGTAGAATGAGGAATGACTGCTAATGGGTCTGAGTTTCTTTATAGGGTGATAAAAAATTCTAAAATCGACTGTAGTGATGGTTGCACAACTCTGTGAATACACTAAAAACATTGAATTGCATACTTTAAATGGGTGAATTGTATGGTATGCGAATTATATCTCAACAAAACTGTTATATAATTCACCACAATTCCAAACTCGGGTTCTTTCTTTTTGGTCCCTTAACATAAATTCACCAGTTTAGACCTAGTCAACTCAGATAGAAACCTCTCGGTTCTAATACTTGTTCTCCTTTATTGCATCACCACAAGTGGTGCTCATTCCACTTCTGAACTAAAATCTCAAATTCGCCAACTCTTCTCCACCCTATGAATTGCTACTGCCCTATTTCAGGGTTTCATCACTTCTTGCTTGATGAAGCAATCTGTCTCTTTAAGTCTGGCTACCTTTAGTCCACAGTCCTTGCTATTGCCAGAGTAATATTTATAAAGCACAGACTCTTACAGGAGACCCAGATACTTAAAACTTTCCTTGGTTCTCCATGAACTATCAGATAAAGTCAACATTTCTTCATAATGCCATTCAAGATTGTTCAAAATCTGGCCCAACCAACCTTTCCACTGTCATCACCTAGCCACTTCCTCCTCACCTCACAGAGATCCTATATATACTCAGCCTCAACATGTCTTCCATACACTGAAAGAAAACACCAAGAAATTTCACATTTTCATGTCCTCCCTCAAGTTCAATCCCCCACCACTTGTTAAACAAAAGCAAACCCCCACATCTCCCCCTAGCTACCACCTCCTTTCTTATTGCTTTCACAGAGGAACTTACTAAAAATTGCCCACACCTTAACCTTTCATCTACTCCCAGCAATTGCTTCCTTCCCCACCTCTGCACCAAGCTTCACTCTCACAGGTCTTCAATGACCACTTTACTACTCTAGAGTTTTGTCATAGAGCACCACTCTGAAGCATTGCTGCTGCCCCTGACCACTTCCTTCTTAAAATTCTCTCCTTCAATGACTCTTTATTACCTAAGCTGTGCTTCAGAAACATTTCTACCTAAGTATCTTTGACAACCTATATGGAAAAAGCATTATTTCCTGGTCCATTACACTTTTCCGCTCCTCTATCCAAAAGCTTCTTTGAAGACTTTGGAACCTACCTAACAACCTCACACTCCAATCCAGTCTTGCCATTACCCTAAGCATTCTTCAACGTACAGAGGCATAATTCATCTGACACTCTGGCCTCTCAGTTTCTTGATTTATTCAACTCAAATAAACTTCATTGCCATTCTCCTTCATTCACTCATTCTCATGGCAATTCCCTAGACCTGGATATAATATCATATCCAATATGACAGCCATTAGTCACATGTGGGTATTTAAATTTTTATTATAACTAAGTAAAATTTTAAATAAGCTCCTCAGTCATATTTCAAATAGTCACATGTGGCTAGAGACTATGGAACTACACAGTGCAGACACAGAACATTTTAATGACTGCACTAAATTCTACTAGACACCATTGCCCTAGACCATGTCATCACAGAGAACTAAACCATAGTAAAAAGTTAACACTGCCAGTTATTGAACTGGCAGTAATAAGCCAGCCACTATGATAAGCATTTTACATACATCATTTGAAAACAACTTTATATGGAAAGGTAACATATACACAAATCATAACTGTACAAGCTCAATGAAGAAACGCTCTCCTTGTACCCTGCCCTAATCATTAGCCTTGTCCTCCATCCCAAAGGTAAATAGTATCTCTACTTCTAACATTAAAATTAGTTTTGTCTGTCTCTGAACTTCATACAAATGGACTCATACAACATATTTTCTTCTGTGTCTGACTTCTTTCACTCAACATAATGTTTGTGAAATTCATCAAAGATGTTGCATATAGCAATGGTTTGTTCATTTTTATTGCTATATGTAGTATTCCTTAGTATGAATATCCACAATTTATCAGTTCCACTGCAGATGGACATTTATGTTGTTTCCAGTTTTAGGTTATTAGAATCAAGCTGCTATGACATTCTTATTCATCTTTTGTTATATATATGCTTATATTTCTATTAGACACAGTCTAGGAGTGAATTTGCTAGGTCATATGGTATGCACATGCTAATTTTAATAGACACTGTCAAACAGTTCTCAAAAGTAGCTGTGCCAATTATACTCCAACCAAAGGTGTATGAAAGTTTCAACTATTCCACACCTTCACTAACACTTTTTTACTTTAGTCATTCTGGCAGGTGAGTGTTACTAACTTATAGTAGTCCCAATTATATTTCCCTGATAACTAATGAAGTTCAGTATCTTTTCATGTTTGTGACCATGACACTATCCTCTTGTGTTTTTTTTTGAACAGAAACAGTTCAAGTTTCTTGCCTATGGAATAGACTGGACTACCATTTTCTAATTATCTGTAGGAGTTTTTTATATATCCTAGACATGAACCCTTCACTAGTTATGAATTAGGCAAATATATTCTCCCACCCTGTTGCCAGCCTTTGTACTCTCATAATGATGTCTGTTCATGAAGTGTTAACTTTAACGTATGAAAATGTATTGGTTTTACACCTTAAGATTGTGCTTTCTGTATCTTCTTTAAGAATTCATTCCCAATCCCAAGACCATGAAAATATTCTCCTATGTTATCTTCTGGAAATCTTTACATTTGGGTATCAGGTGGAGTAAGCCCTCCAACATTTTTCTCTTGGCCTTTCTAAATTATAAATCAACATCAACACCATGGTCATAGCCAGTTCTCCCTAGAATGGCAGGTGAGAAAAAGTTGCCATCTCTACTGGGGTCTCTTTGTTGACTGAGAAGACAGAGATCAAAAGTGGGTATTCCTGGAGCAGAAGCAGAAGAACTACAATCCTGCAGCCTGTGGAACAAAAACCACATTCACAGAAACATAGACAAGATGAAAAGGCAGAGGGCTATGTACCAGATGAAGAAACAAGATAAAATCCAAGAAAAACAACTAAATGAAATGGAGATAGGCAATCTTCCAGAAAAAGAATTGAGAATAATGATAGTGAAGATGAGCCAGAACCTCGGAAAAAGCATTGAGGCAAAGATCGAGAAGATGAAAGAAATGTTTAACAAAGACCTAGAAGAATTAAAGAACAAACAAACAGAGATGAACAATACAATAACTGAAATAAAAAATACACCAGAAGGAATCAACAGCAGAATAACCGAGGCAGAAGAACGGAAAGTGACCTGGAAGACAGAATAGTGGAATTCTCTGCTGCAGAACAGAATAAAGAAAAAAGAACGAAAAGAAATGAAGACAGCCTAAAGAAAAACAACTAAATGAAATGGAGATAGGCAATCTTCCAGAAAAAGAATTGAGAATAATGATAGTGAAGATGAGCCAGAACCTCGGAAAAAGCATTGAGGCAAAGATCGAGAAGATGAAAGAAATGTTTAACAAAGACCTAGAAGAATTAAAGAACAAACAAACAGAGATGAACAATACAATAACTGAAATAAAAAATACACCAGAAGGAATCAACAGCAGAATAACCGAGGCAGAAGAACGGAAAGTGACCTGGAAGACAGAATAGTGGAATTCTCTGCTGCAGAACAGAATAAAGAAAAAAGAACGAAAAGAAATGAAGACAGCCTAAGAGACCTCTGAGACAACATTAAACGCAACAACATTCGCATTATAGGGGTCCCAGAAGGGGAAGAGAGAGAGAAAGACCGGAGAAAATATATGAAGAGATTATAGTTGAAAACTTCCCTAACATGGGTAAGGAAATACCACACAAGTCCAGGAAGCACAGCGAGTCCCACACAGGATAAACCCAAGGAGAAACATGCCAAGACACAGAGTAATTAAATTGGCAAAAATTAAAGACAAAGAAAAATTATTGAAAGCAGCAAGGGAAAAACAACAAATAACATACAAGGGAACTCCCATAAGGTTAACAGCTGATTTCTCAG
>NC_041217.1:141165107-141165726 GCF_002837175.3 Physeter macrocephalus
AGGAATATACATATCAATAATTACCTTAAATGTGAATGGATTAAATGCTCCAACCAAAAGACACAGACTTGCTGAATGGATACAAAAACAAGACCCATATGTATGCTGTCTACAAGAGACCCACTTCAGACCTAGGGACACATATAGACTGAAAGTGACGGGATGGAAAAAGATATTCCATGCAAATGGAAATCAAAAGAAAACTGGAGTAGCAATACTCATATCAGATAAAATAGATTTTAAAATAAAGAATCTTACAAGAGACAAGAAAGGACACTACATAATGATCAAGGAATCAATCCAAGAAAAAGATATAACAATTATAAATATTTATGCCCCCAACATAGGAGCACCTCAATACATAAGGCAACTGCTAACAGCTCTAAAAGAGGAAATCAACAGTAACACAATAATAGTGGGGGATTTTAACACCTCACTTACACCAATGGACAGAGCATCCAAAGAAAATTAATAAGGAAACTTTATTAGTAAGCAAGCTTTAAATGACACAATAGACCAGATAGATTTAATTGATATTTATAGGACATTCCATCCAAAAACAGCAGATTACACTTTCTTCTCAAGTGCACAAGGAACATTCTCCAGGATAGATCACATC
>NC_041217.1:141165974-141167418 GCF_002837175.3 Physeter macrocephalus
CCTACCGCAAGAAACAAGAAAAATCTCAAATGAACAATCTAACCTTATACCTAAAGGAACAGGAGAAAGAAGAACAAACAAAACCCAAAGTTAGCAGAAGGAAAGAAATCATAAAGATAGGAGCAGAAATAAATGAAATAGAAACAAAGAAAAGAATAGCACAGATCAATAAAACTAAAAGCTGGTTCCTTGAGAAGGTAAACAAAATTGATAAACCATTAGCCAGACTCATCAAGAAAAAGAGGGAGAGGACTCAATAAAATTAGAAATGAAAAAGGAGAAGTTACAACAGACACCACAGAAATACAAAGCATCCTAAGACACTACTACAAGCAACTCTATGCTGATAAAATGGACAACCTGGAAGAAATGGACAAATTCTAAGAAAGGTAAAACCTTCCAAGACTGAACCAGGAAGAAATAGAAAATATGAACAGACAAATTACAAGTAATGAAATTGAAACTGTGATTAAAAATCTTCTAACAAACAAAAGTCCAGGGCCTGATGGCTCCACAGGTGACTTCTATCAAACATTTAGAGACGAGCTAACACCCATCCTTCTCAAACTCTTCCAAAAAATGGCAGAGGAAGGAACACTCCCAATCTCATTTTATGAGGCCACCATCACTCTGATACCAAAACCAGACAAAGATACTACAAAAAAAGAAAATTACAGACCAATATCACTGATGAATATAGACGGAAAAATCCTAAACAAATACTAGCAAACAGAATCCAACAACACATTAAAAGGATCATACACCATGATCAAGTGGGATTTATCCCAGAGATGCAAGGATTCTTCTATATACACAAATCAATCAATGTGATATACCATGTTAACAAACTGAAGAATAAAAACTGTATGATCATCTCAATAGATGCAGAAAAAGCTTTTCACAAAATTAAACAACCATGTATGATAAAAACTCTCCAGAAAGTGGGCATAGAGGGAACCTACCTCAACATAATAAAGGCCATATACGACAAACCTACTGCAAACATCATTCTCAATGGTGAAAAACTGAAAGCATTTCCTCTAAGATCAGGAACGAGACAAGGATGTCCACTCTCACCACTATTATTCAACATAGTTTTGGAAGTCTTAGCTACAGCAATCAGAGAAGAAAAGAAATAAAATGAATACAAGTTGAAAAAGAAGAAGTAAAACTTTCACTGTTTGCAGATGACATGATACTATATATAGAGAATCCTAAAAAACGCCACCAGAAAACTACTAGAGCTAATCAATGAATTTGGTAAAGTTGCAGGATACATAATTAATACATAGAAATCTCTTGCATTCCTATACACTAATGATGAAAAATCTGAAACAGAAATTATGGAAACACTCCATTTACCACTGCAACAAAAAGAATAAAATACCTAGGAATAAATCTACCTAAGGAGACAAAAGACCTGTATGCAGAAAAGTATAAGACA
>NC_041217.1:141168582-141178915 GCF_002837175.3 Physeter macrocephalus
TGCCGATGCAGGGGACACGGGTTTGTGCCCCGGTCCGGGAAGATCCCACATGCCGCGGAGCGGCTGGGCCCGTGAGCCATGTCCGCTGAGCCCGCGCGCCCGGAGCCTGTGCCCCGCCAGGGGGAGGGCCCACAAAAAAAAAAAAAAAAAAAGACACACGCACCCCAATCTTCATTGCAGCCCTACTTACAATAGCCAGGTCATGGAAGCAACCTAAATACCCATCGACAGACGAATATCATATATTAACACATATATGTGGAACCTAGAAAATGGTACAGATGAACCGGTTTGCAGAGCAGTAATTGAGACACAGAAGTAGAGAACAAACGTATGGACACCAAGGGGGGATAGAGACAAGTGGTGGGGGTGGAGGTGTGCTGAATTGGGTGATTGGGATTGACATGTATACACTGATGTGTATAAAATGGATGACTAATAAGAAAAATAAATAAATTAAAAAAAAAGTGGGTATTCTTGGCCCTTTGTAAATTTTAGAGTCAGCAGTGGAAGAAGTTACACACACACACACACACACACACACTTATTAGGATACTGACTGGACTGACTGGGAACAAAGTGGGATTGCCACTTATTTAAGTCTTTTTTAACTTCAGTGTTTATAGTTTTCTGAGTAAAGGTCTTGTCCCCCCTATTGTTAATATTTATTTCTAAGTAATTAATGTTTGATGCTATGGTAAATGTTCTCTATTTTTAAAAAATCATTTTCTAATTACTAGTTGCTGATATACTGAAATACAATTTATTTTTGTATAGTGACCTTGTATCCAGTACCCTTGCTAAATTCATTATCAATTCTAATAGTATCTGCAGATTCTTTTGGATTTTTTGTATGCGTAATTAAAGCTGCTATGAATAATAAGTTTTATTTCTTCTACTCCAATCCTTATACCTTATATTTATTTTTCTTGCTTTATTCATTGGCTAGGACTGCCTGGTTTAAGACTGACCCTAGAGTGGCTGGCAATGTTGAATACAGGGGTAGTAGGGGGCATCCTTGTCTTGCTATTGGTCTCTCTTCCATTGTCCACTGTAGCTATTTAAAATCTTCTCTACCTTCCTTGAACCCTCAACAACATAAGCAGTCATCAGGTAGGAACTCTAAACCTGCTATGCCCTCCCACCTAAAGACTTGCCTGCATCTATACCCACTCTTGCTGCCTTTCCACTTGTCATAATGGAAAAGGTGCCTATTACCTTTCCTCAGATCTCTTACTGTACCAATTTTCAACTCCTCTCCCTCTCTATTGGCTCTTTCCCAACTTCATTTACATATGCCAAGACTTTACACTCTCTAACAACAACAAAAACAACACCAACAATCCTTCTCAATTATACAACCTCAGCTAGGAAATGGCCCACCTCTCTCAGTCCCTTCCAGTCAAGATTATTATTCAGACTTGTCCAAGTCTCCTGCCTAAAATTTATTTTAACCTCCCACTCCTCATAGGATATGTAATCATATCAGTGGCTCTTCTTTACCTTCAAATAATGTGACTGTATAACCTGGTTCACCTGCAACAGTTCCAGATTATTCCTGTTATCCTAGCATAATAATGAATAGAACCCCCTTTATTCTCAGGAGTGTCCTGCTATAGGGGATATGGTCACTCTATCATGGCCTAGCCCAAAGGCCCTCAGTGATTTGCTCCATGCCTACCTCTCATCTCTCATGAAATTCTATAGTTGGACAGCTTGAGGTTTACCAATTGCCCCAAGCTCTCTTCCACCAAACATCCTTCCTCTCCCCTTATCTGGGTTTATATTATTTATCTTTTACATTTGGTAAAGCAAACTCCCTTTGCTAATCCATATATGGAATAATATTCTATCATTAACCAAAGTTCTTTGTTATGCTAACTCATCAATATACCAAAGTTTTTACTTCGTCCCTGCTTTTATGACCCATTGTGCCAACATAATAAACATATATATCATTCAATGACTTTCCATGATTTTTCTTCTGAAGGTTTCAGATGATCATCATTTCAGGTTCTGCCAGTACTTGGGCTCACCAAAGGTGCCTGCTGCTCCAGGTCACACTATCCAGGTTCCAGAAAGTAATAGAAGATGGAGTCATGAAATCAGTTGAGTTTCCTGACTTCACCTCTTCTCCTTTCTTCTATACACACAAACATACTTCAGACATGAATCATAGTTCTGGTACCAAAGACAGAAAGATAGTTTTGCTCTCATGCCTTGGGAAAAAACAGAGTGCTGGCTATTTTAGGGCCAATCTCCCTTTGTAAGAAGAAAAAAGTAAACTGGTAAACTGGCTCCAAAGATAATAAAAAAGGAATGATGACTCCTCTGGGACACAGATTGCTCACACAGCTCCTAAAAGGAACGTTGACAGTGCTAAGAATACACAGCACAGCTACTCCCACTGCAACTCTACAACCACATACTTTCCCTCACTGCTGAAATATTAGAAGTCTTACATTCATATAACATTTTTACATTATTATATTATATGACCTTATGGTATATGATCTTACTTTCATATAACACATTTAGGCAGAACAGGTATTACTTTTCTTTTTTTTTTTTTTTGTGGTATGCGGGCCTCCCTCTGCCGCGGCCTCTCCCGTTACGGAGCACAGGCTCCGGACGCGCAGGCTCAGCGGCCATGGCTCACGGGCCCAGCCGCTCCGCGGCATGTGGGATCCTCCCGGACCGGGGCGCGAACCCGGTTCCCCTGCCTCGGCAGGCGGACGCGCAACCACTGCGCCACCAGGGAAGCCCCCCTACTTTTCTTTAGAAATTAGAAAACCGAGACTCAGAGAAGTAAAAAAAAATTGCCCAAGGTCCTACAACTAAAAGACAGGAGAATTCAGGTCTTGCAACTCCTGATCCAAAGACCGTTCTTAACAGGGCATAGGTATATTAAGCAATATTCACTAATTACTTCAACATACTTATTAAATACCTATTCTGGGCCAGGAGCAATAACAGCCAGGGGATATATATATAGGAATAAGATATATCTCTGCCCTGCAAGAGCACATAGTTTAGAGGGGAGAGAGAAGAGTCAACAATATAGAGGGAAGCAGGAAAGCTTAAGGTCCAGCCTGCTCACCAAAGACACTGCTGCATGGCCCCACTTCAGCATCATTCATTGTTTCAGCAAGTATTTATTGAATTTTCTGGTGACTAATAGAGTGGTGAACAATTTGCTTTCCTTTTTTCACTCAATATTGTTTTGAGGTTTGTTCATGTTGAGTAAATAAATATATATACATATATATGTACTTTTCATGTCAAGAATATATATGTGTGTGTATACATATGTATATGCATACATATACACACATATACTATCTATGTTGAGAATATGTATGTACATTTTATCTGCTATATAGTATTTATTATACAAGTATACCACAATGTCTCAATTCCCCTGTGTAGAACATTTAGGTTATTTTTTATTTTTCGTATTCCAATAATGCAGCAATAATCATCACTGTATATGTCTCCTGGCAACACTTCTGCAAGAAAATGTCAAGCAAACCCTCTGAAATGGAAGAGAGTTCCATTTTTATGCAGAATCAGGTGTACCTTCAACCTTACTGAAGACTACAAAACTGCTCTCCTAAGCAGTTGTACCAATTAATATTCCCATCAGCACTGCGCGAGAGTTCCTATATCCCCAATCACTGGCCAACACTAGATAAAATCAGACTTTAAAAATCCTTGGCAAACTGATGAAAATACTATCTTACTGAACTTTTAATTTAGAGTCTCTGATAATTACTGAGAATAAGAATCTAGTCATATTTATTGCCATTCTTATTTCCTCTTACATGAATTGAGTGTATCCTTTGTACATTTTCTCTTTGGGCATTCTTTTTTCTTTTCTACTGATTTGAATGTGTTCTTTGGTCTATCTGATTTGTAGGAATTCTTCACATATTCTGGATATTAATCCTTTGTCAACTATATGCATTGTGAATACTTTCTCTCCTGCCCAATGGTTGTCTTTCTCTTTGATTATGGTGTCTTTTGTTGTTGCTGTTGAAAGGTTTTAAAATTTGAATGTTGTTAAATCTGCCAATCTTTCCTATCATAGTTTGTGTTTTAAGACATCCTCCTCGGGGCTTCCCTGGTGGTGCGGTGGTTGAGAATCCGCCTGCTGATGCAGGGGACGCTGGTTCGTGACCCAGTCCGGGAAGATCCCACATGCTGCGGAGCGGCTGGGCCCGTGAGCCATGGCCTCTGAGCCTGTGCTTCAGGAGCCTGTGCTCCGCAACGGGAGAGGCCACAACAGTGAGAGGCCCGCGTACCACAAAAAAAAAAAAAAAAAAAAAGACATCCTCCTCTATCCTGATATTATAAAGACATTCTTCTATAAGTTCTTAAGTATAAATTTTCATTTTATACCTTTAATACCTCTGGGATTTATTTTTGTGTATAGCATGAGGTAGGGAATAATTTTATTTTTTTTCCATATGGGCAGCCAATTGATCCAGCTTCATTTACTGAGTGATAGTGACTGGTTTGTAATGCTGTCATATACTAAATTCTCATAGATGTGTGGTTCTGTTTCTGAGCTTTCTCTTCTATGCCACTGATCTATTTCTTTCCTCCTATACTAATAATACCATACTTATTTTAATTTATAATAGTTTCATTTAAAAAGTCTTAACATATGGAATGGCAAGTCCCCCGACTCCTTATTCTTGAAAATTTTCTTGCCCCTTTACCATTTTAAATGACTTTTAGAATCATCTTGTCAACTTCTTTGTTAAGCCTAATTGAGATTTTTGACTGGGATTACATGTGTTTATAGATTAATTTAGGAGAAATAAACATACACATGATATTGAGTCTAATAAGCAAGAAGATGAGATAGCTTTATCTATTTTCAGATCTTCCTGTAGTCTTTCAATGATGTTTACATTTTTTCTCCATCAAAGGAATGTATTTATCTTATAAAATATATTCCTAGGTGACTTAGAGTTCTTGTTACTATTTAAATAGAATTCTTTTTTAATTTTTAAAATTTTATTTATTTGGCCACACCACAGCTTTGCTGAAGGTGAGACATTTAAATAGTATTTATTTAGATTCTTGTGGATTTTTTTTTTTTTTTTTTTTTTTTTTTTTGTGGTACGCGGGCCTCTCACTGTTGTGGTCTCTCCCGTTGCGGAGCACAGGCTCCGGACGCACAGGCTCAGTGGCCATGGCTCACGGGCCCAGCCGCTCCACGGCATGTGGGATCTTCCCGGACCAGGGCACGAACCCGTGTCCCCTGCATCGGCAGGCGGATTCTCAACCACTGCGCCACCAGGGAAGCCCTGGATTTTTTTAATGTAGACAATTATATCATTTGCAAACATCAATAATGCTTATTCATCACTTCCAATCCTTTTTCTTCAAATTCTTTTGTTTCTTATTCTTGTGTTATGTTTGCCAGGGCCCCTAGCACAGTTACAGAAACATTTTCTGCAAATACTAATTTTGATTCTTCCTTCCAAACCTTATATCTTTTGTATCTTCTCTTATAGCATTCCCTAGGACCTCCAGAGTACAATATTTAGAGAAGCAGCAATCCCTATCAAAATCCTCATGACATTTTTAATAGAACTAGAACAAATAACCTTAAAATTCACATGAACCACAAAAGAGCCTGAATTGCCAAAGCAATCTTGAGAAAAAAGAAAAAAGCTGGAGGTATAAAGCTTCCACACTTCAGACCATATTATATAGCTACAGTAATCAAAACAGCATGGTACTGGCACAAAAACAGACTCATTGATGAATGGAACAGGATAGAGAGACCAGAAATAAACACACACACCTATGGTCAATTAATCTATGACAAAGGATGCAAGAATATACAATGGAGAAAGACAATCTCTTCAATAAGTGGTCCTGGGAAAACTGGACAACCAAGCACTCACATGTAAAACAATGAGATTATAACATTCCCTCACATCATATACAAAAAAACCTCAAAATGGTTTAAAGACCACACTGCAAGATCACAAACCATACAACTCCTAGAAGAGAACACAGGCTGAACATTCTTTGACATAAATCGTAGTAATATTTTCTCGGACCAGTCTCCCAAGGCAAAAATAAATAAATAAAAGCAAAACAAACAAAACAAATGAGACCTAATTAAACTTAAAAGCTTTTGCACAGCAAAGGAAACCACCAACAAAACAAAAAGACAACCTATGGAATGGGAGAAAGTATTTGCAAATCATGCGACCAACAAGGGGTTAATATCCAAAATATACAAACAGCTCATACAACTCAGTAACAAAAAAACAAACAACTCAATCAAAGACGACTTGAACAGACTTTTTTCCAAAGAAGACATACAGATGGCTAACAGGCACATGAGAAGATGCTTAACATTGCTAATTATTAGAGAAATGCAAATCTAAACCACAATGAGATATCACCTCACTCCTCACATCAAAAAAGTCTACAAATAACAAAAGTTGGAGAGGATGTGGAGAAAAAGGAACCACTGTACACTGTTAGTGGGAATGTAAATTGGTGCAGCCACTATGGAAAACAGTATGGAGGTTCCTCAAAAAACTAAAAATAGGACACAATCCAGCAATTCCACTCCCAGGTATATATCCAGAAAAAAACAAATACTAATTCGAAAAGATACATGCACCCCAATGTTCACAGCCGCACTATCTACAATAGCCAAGACATGGAAGCAACTCAAGTGCCTGTCAACAGACAACTGGATTAAGAAGATGTGGTATATATTTATATATATATACATACATATATATGTATATATACTCACACACATACATATGCAATGGAATATTACTCAGTCATAAAAAATAACAAACTACTGCCATCTGCAGCAACGTGGATAGACCCAGAGATTATGCATAGTGAAATAAGGCAGACAGAGAAAGACAAATACTGTATGATATTACTTATATGTAGAATCTAAAAAATATTACAAATAAATGTATATGTAAAACAGACAGATATAGAAAACAAACTTGTGGTTATCAAAGGGGAGAAGGGAGGAAGGACAAATTAGGAGTATGGGATTAACAGATACAAAGTACTATGTATAAAATACATAAGCAACAAGGATATAATGTATAGCATAGGAAATTAGTCATTATCTTGAAATAACCTATAATGGAATATAATCTGCAAAAATACTGAATCACTATGCTGTGTACCTGAAACTATCATAATATTGTGAATCAACTATACTTCAGTTTAAAAAAAAAAAGAAACAGCAAAAGCAGGCACCTCTGTCTTGCTACTGATTCTAAACAGAATGCTTCTACTATTTCACTATTAAGAACACTGGAGCATTTTAGCAAATACTCCTTATCAGGTTAAGAATGTTCTCTTCTATTCCTAGCTTGTTTGATCTTGAATGCATGTTTCATTTAATTCACTGCTTTTTCTGCATTTATTCAGATGGTTATGTAATTTTCCTTTTTAGTCTATTACTATGGTAAATTATCTTAATTAATTATAAAATTAGCATCCTAGTATTGCTAGAATAAACTCTGTTTGGTCATAATACTTTTTGCTTACACATTACTGGGTATGGTTTACTGTATTTTGCTCAAGATTTTGACATCTATATTAAAAAGGGACTTTGGCCTAAAAATTGCCTTTATTTTCTCTTTCTACTTTCTTTATCATTACTTTTTTCTTTTTCTAATTTTTTGAATGTAATGCTTAGCTCATTAATTTTCAATCTGTTTTATAATATATTCATTTAAGATTATAAATCATAGACTGCCTTAGATGCAGTTTTTTTTTATGTTGTTCTTTTTTTTTAATTAATTAATTAATTTATTTATGGCTGTGTTCGGTCTTCATTTCTGTGCGAGGGCTTTCTCCAGTTGTGGCAAGCGGGGGCCACTCTTCATCGCAGTGCGCGGGCCTCTCACTATCGCGGCCTCTCTTGTTGCGGAGCACAGGCTCCAGAGGCGCAGGCTCAGTAATTGTGGCTCACGGGCCCGGTTGCTCTGCGGCATGTGGGATCCTCCCAGACCAGGGCTCGAAACTGCGTCCCCTGCATTGGTAGGCAGATTCTCAACCACTGCGCCACCAGGGAAGCCCTTAGATGCAGTTTTAACATGTGTACCTTGATTATCATTCAGGTTTAAATATTTCATAATTTCCATTATAATTTCTACATTTACCAATGAATTATTTACAAGTATGTGTGTGAGGTGGCATGTGGCTACTGTTTTATAAAGGATTTCTAATTTATTCTGCTGCTTGCAGAGAATGTTATGTATGTGGCACTGGGTTTGGGGCATTATCTTTTTCCATACAACTGTAATTTTTTTCTTAAAGTCTATTATTTATTTATTTACCACCAACACTTCATTATTAGATTCCCAGGGATTTTTATTTAGAAGCTGCAAAAACTTGCAAGACTATACAATTCCTGGAATGAAATTTAGGTTTACTTTCTGACATCAATCCAGGCAAGACTTGAAGTCTATTATTTCTGATATTAATACTATTTCCTAGCTTCTTTTGGTTAATATTTTCCTGGAATACCTTTTTTCACCACTTTAAAAATTTTTAATTTATAGTCATAAAATATTATAAACATTCAGAAAATATAGCACTAATGACATCTATGTACCAATCACAGAGATTAAACAGATGTTTACATCTTGACCAAGAAAGGACATTTTCAGGGTCAAATTCACAGAGAAGAGATGATGCTTCCACAAAAGCTAGTGAATTAACAAAAAAGGCATAAATCAATAAAGTATTTTTTCATAATGAAAAGATAAAACAATTGACAAAAGGATGCAGATCTAAGAGGATGAGGGGGAAAGACATTCTTAAGGTTATACATTAACCTAGAAATACCTAATTGTATCCATTCTAAGACATCAATGATTATAAAATGTATCCCAATGCCAGAGATGTTAACATATGAAAAAATAATGTAGAATCATTGAAATAAAGCCCTGGAAGAAGTCAGTGCTAAAACTATTAATAATCTATCATGGTACACTGCTGAACTCTCTTATGATGGACTAAAAGAAGAGAATACAGAGGACATATCCCTCAGGGAATCAGTCAACTCTGATGACCAGCACACTTGATATACGGAGTACTCAGTTTCACTGCATTGGATAAAAAAAGAGTTACTTTAAGTCACATATGGATTAATAGTTTTCGAAAACTCACAATATATTTAGTGATTACTAGGGTGATTCCTAAGGCCCTGTAAAATTCTTCAAAATCTGAGATTCATCTTACCAATGGGAATTACTTTTTTAAAATTTTTTAAATTTTATTTATTTTTTTATACAGCAGGTTCTTATTAGTCATCAATTTTATACACATCAGTGTATACATGTCAATCCCAATCACCCAATTCAGCACACCACCATCCCCACCTCCCCACGGCTTTCCCCCCTTGGTGTCCATATGTTTGTTCTCTACATCTGTGTCTCAACTTCTGCCCTGCAACTGGTTCATCTGTACCATTTTTCTAGGTTCCACAAACATGCGTTAATATACGATATTTGTTTTTCTCTTTCTGACTTACTTCACTCTGCATGACAGTCTCTAGATCCATCCACATCTCAACAAATGACTCAATTTCGTTCCTCTTTATGGCTGAGTAATATTCCATTGTATATATGTACCACAAATTCTTTAACCATTTGTCTGTCGATGGGCATTTAGGTTGCTTCCATGACCTGGCTATTGTAAATAGTGCTGCAATGAACATTGGGGTGCATATGTCTTTTTGAATTATGGTTTTCCCTGAGTATATGCCGAGTAGTGGGAGTGCTGGATCATATGGTAATTCTATTTTTAGTTTTTTAAGGACCCTCCAAACTCTTCTCCATAGTGGCTGTATCAATTTACATTCCCACCAACAGTGCGAGACGGTGCCCTTTTCTCCACACCCGCTCCAGCATTTGTTGTTTGTAGATTTTCTGATGCTGCCCATTCTAACTACTGTGAGGTGATACCTCATTGTAGTTTTGATTTGCATTTCTCTAATAATTAGTTGAGCAGCTTTTCATGTGCTTCTTGGCCATCTGTATGTCTTCTTTGGAGAAATGTCTATTTAGGTCTTCTGCCCATTTTTGGATTGGATTGTTTGTTTCTTTAATATTGAGCTGCATGAGCTGTTTATATATTTTGGAGATTAATCCTTTGTTCGATGATTCATTTGCAAATATTTTCTCCCATTCTGAGGGTTGTCTTTTCGTCTTGTTTATGGTTTCCTTTGCTGTGCAAAAGCTTTTAAGTTTAATTAGGTCCCACTTGTTTATTTTTGTTTTTATTTTCATTACTCTAGGAAGTGGATCAATTG
>NC_041217.1:141179627-141208684 GCF_002837175.3 Physeter macrocephalus
TATATGGCCTTTATTATGTTGAGGTAGGTTCCCTCTATGCCCACTTTCTGGAGAGTTTTTATCATACATGGGTGTTGAATTTTGTCAAAAGCTTTTTCTGCATCTACTGAGATGACCTTATGGTTTTTATTCTTCAGTTTGTTAATATGGTGTATCACACTGATTTGTGTATATTGAAGAATCCTTGCATCTCTGGGATAAATCCCACTTGATCACAGTGTATGATCCTTTTAATGTGTTGTTGGATTCTGTTTGCTAGTATTTTGTTGAAGATTTTTGCATCTATATTCATCAGTGATATTGGTCTGTAATTTTCTTTCTTTTGTAGTACATTTGTCTGCTTTTGGTATCAGGGTGATGGTGGCCTCATAGAATGAGATTGGGAGTGTTCCTTCCTCTGCCATTTTTTGGAAGAGTTTGAGAAGGATGGGTGTTAGCTGTGTTGATTGTTACTTCGCCTTTTTCATTTCTGATTTTATCAGTTTGAACCCTCTCCCTTTTTCTCTTGCTGAGTGTGGCTAAAGGTTTATCAATTTTGTTTATGTTTTCAAATAACCAGCTTTTAGTTTCATTGATCTTTTCTATTGTGTGTGTGTGGTTTTTTTTTAGTCTATATTTCATTTATCTCTGCTCTGATCTTTATGATTTCTTTCTTTCTACTAACTTTGGGTTTTATTTGTTCTTCTTTCTCTGGTTCCTTTTGGTGTAAGTTTAGGTTGTTTATTTGAGCTTTTTCTTGTTTCCTGAGGTAAGCTTGTTTTGCTAGAAACTTCCCTCTTAGAATTGCTTTTGCTGCATCCCATAGGTGTTGGATCATTGTGTTTTCTTTTTTTGTTGTTGTCTCTAGGTATTTTTTGATTTCCTCTTTGATTTCTTCAGTGATCCATTGGTTGTTTAGTAACATATTGTTTAGCCTCCACGTTTGTGGTTTTGCGGTTTTTTTCTTGTAGTTTATTTCCAGTTTCGTAGTGTTGTGGTTGGAAAGATGCTTGATATGATTTTAATTTTCTTAAATTTACCGAGGTTTGCCTTGTGGCCTAGCATGTGATCTATACTGGAGAATGTTCCATGTGTACTTGAAAAGAATATGTATTCTGCTGCTTTCAGATGGAATGCTCTATATAAATATTAAGTCCATCTTGTCTAATGTGTTATATAAGGCCTGTGTTTCGTTACTGATTTTCTGTCTGGATCATCTGTCCATTGATGTGCTGGGTGTTAAAGTCCACCACTATTATTGTGTCACTGTCGATTTCCCCTTTTTTGGCTGTTAGCATTTGCCTTATATGTTGATGTGCTCTTATGTTGGGTGCATTTATACTTATAATTGTTATATCTTCTTCTTGGATTGATCCCTTGATCATTATGTAGTGTCCTTCCTTGTCTCTTGTAAGATTCTTTATTTTAAAATCTATTTTACCCGATATGAGTATTGCCACTCCAGCTCTCTTTTGATTTCCTTTTGCATGGAATATCTTTTTCCATCCCGTCACTTTCAGTCTGTATGTGTCCCTAGGTCTGAAGTGGGTCTCTTGTAGATAGCATATATATGGGTCTTGTTTTTGTATCCATTCACCAAGTCTGTGTCTTTCGGTTGGTGCATTTAATCCATTCACGTTTAAGGTAATTATCGATATGTTTGTTCCTATGACCATTTTCTTAATTGTTTTGGGTATGTTTTTGTAGGTCCTTTTCTTCTCTTTAGTTTCCCACTTAGAGAAGTTCCTCAGCATTTGTTGTAGAGCTGGTTTGGTGGTGCTGAATTCTCTTAGCTTTTGCTTGTCTGTAAAGCTTTTGATTTCTCCATCGAATCTGAATAAGATCCTTGCTGGGTAGAGTAATCTTGGTTGTAGGTTCTTCCCTTTCATCATGTTAAGTATATCATGCCACTCCCTTCTGGCTTGTAGAGTCTCTGCTGAGAAATCAGCTGTTAATCTTGGGGAGTTCCCTTGTATGTTATTTGTTGTTTTTCCCTTGCTGCTTCCAGTAATTTTTCTTTGTCTTTAATTTTTGCCAATTTGATTACTATGTGTCTCGCCGTGTTTCTCCTTGGCTTTATCCTGTATGGGACTTGCTGCACTTCCTGGACTTGGGTGGCTATTTCCTTACCCATGTTAGGGAAGTTTTCAACTATAATCTCTTCAAATATTTTCTCGGGTCCTTTCTCTCTCTCTTCTCCTTCTGGGACCCCTATAATGCGAATGTTGGTGTGTTTAATGTTGTCCCAGAAGTCTCTTAGGCTGTCTGTATTTCTTTTCATTCTTTTCTCTTTATTCTGTTCCGCAGCAGTGAATTCCACCATTCTGTCTTCCAGGTCACTTATCTGTTCTTCTGCCTCAGTTATTCTGCTATTGATTCCTTCTACTGTATTTTTCATTTCAGTTATTGTATTGTTTATCTCTGTTTGTTTGTTCTTTAATTCTTCTAGGTCTTTGTTAAACATTTCTTGTTTGACAAGAAATGTTTGCCTCCATTCTTTTTCCGTGGTCCTGGTTCATCTTCATTATCATTATTCTGAATTCTTTTTCTGGAAGGTTGCCTATCTCCACTTCATTTAGTTGTTTTTCTAGGGTTTTAAATTGTTCCTTCATCTGGTACATAGGCCTCTGCCTTTTCATCTTGTCTATCTTTCTGTGAATGTGGTTTTTGTTCCACAGGCTGCAGGATTTTAGTTCTTCTTGCTTCTGCTGTCTGCCCTCTGGTGGATGAGGCTACCTAAGAGGTTTGTGTTAGTTTCCTGATGGGAGGGACTGGTGGTGGGTAGAGTGAGCTGACTGTTGCTCTGGTGGGCAGAGCTCAGTAAAAACTTTAATCTGCTTGACTGTTGATGGGTGGGGCTGGGTTCCCTGCCTGTTGATTATTTGGCCTGAGGCAACCTAACACTGGAGCCTACCTGGGCTCTTTGGTGGGGCTAATGACAGACTCTGGGAGGGCTCACGCCAAGGAGTACTTCCCAGAACTTCTGCTGCCAGTGTCCTTGTCCTCATGGTGAGACACAGCCACCCCCTGCCTCTGCAGGAGACCCTCCAACACTAGCAGGTAGGTCTGGTTCAGTCTCCTATGGGGTCACTGCTCCTTCCCCTGGGTCCCAATGCACACACTACTTTGTGTGTGCCCTCCATGAGTGGAGTTTCTGTTTCCCCCAGTCCTGTCAGAGTTGTGCAATCAAATCCCACTAGCCTTCAAAGTCTGATTCTCTAGGAATTCCTCCTCCCGTTGCCAGACCCTCAGGTTGGGAAGCCTGACGTGGGGCTCAGAACCTTCACTCCAGTGGGTGGACTTCTGTGGTATAAGTGTTCTCCAGTCTGTGAGTCACCCACCCAGCAGTCATGGGATTTGATTTTACTGTGATTGCGCCCCTCCTACCATCTCATTGTGGCTTCTCCTTTGTCTTTGGATGTGGGATATCTTTTTTGGTGGGTTCCAGTGTCTTCCTGTCGATGATTGTCCAGCAGCTAGTTGTGATTCTGTTGTTCTCACAAGAGGGAGTGACAGCACGCCCTTCTACTCCACCATGTTGGTTCCTCTCGCCGGGAATTATTAATTACAACAGTAACTACCATTCATTAAGAACCTAAGTCCCTTATTATAACTGTAAAAAAAAAAAAAAAAAAAAGAACCTAAGTCTCAAACATTGTGTTTGGATACTTTTTTTTTTTTGGCCATGCCAGGTCAGTTGCTGCACGTGGGATCTTTTAATCGAGGCATGCGGGCTCTTAGTTGCAGCATGCATGTGGGATCTAGTTCCCAGACCAGGGATCGAACCCAGGCTCCCTGCATTGGGAGCATGGAGTCTTACCCACTGGACCACCAGGCAAGTCCCATACTTTTTAATGTCTCAGTTAATTTGATATTCATACTTATATGAGTAAATGACATGAGGCCATTCCAGAGCTAAGGGAAATAGGACTCAGAACTGAATAGATGAGTTGCCTGAAGTCACAAAGCTAGTAAGTGGCAGAATCCAGATTTGAATTCCCTTTCATTTTTGGTCTGTTCTTGTCTCTACCCCACACTGCCTCTTTAATGCTACTACTTCTCCATTTTTCAGATTTTACCTGGAAATGCCGATGTTTTGCTTTTGGTGAGTCTCAGGACAGAAAAAATCAACCCCAGGACTCGACCAATATTCTACTTTTCCATCAAGGCAAGGCCACCATCTAGTGGCCACACTTTGCCACCAATACAGTCAAAGTAGCGGGGAAGGAAATGGTTTTCCTCCCCTGGTTTTACATGTCCTTGCATCAGGTTGGAGCGTCTGCACTGACTCTTCTAGTCAAGAAGAACAGGAGCCCAGGGACTTCCCTGGTGGTCCAGTGGTTAAGACTCCATACTTCCACTGCAGGGGGACGGGTTTGATCCCTAGTCAGGGAACTAAGATCCCTCATACCGCATGGTACGACCAAAAAAAAAACCAGAAGAGGAGCCTGGTAACATTATGGACTGTACATGGTTTTGGAATGAGACAGACTCAAGTTCAATCCCAGATTCACCATTTACTAACTGTGTGACTTTGGTAAGCTACTAAATGTAACATGAGTCTCAGTCTCCTCATTCCTCGAATGAAATAACACCATTAGCCTGAGAGGATTATCATGGGAATGTCAATGAAAATCAGCCAGCACAGTAACTGATCCAAAGAGCTTCCTCAATAACTGCTGGTTCCTCTTCCTAATCTTCTTTCATGTAGCCTAAAACCACATGGGTATTTTGATTTTCTTTTTTTTTTTTTAAAGAAAACACATCGATACTACTGGCTCATGCTGTGTTTAACATAACTTCCATACTTCTTTTGTATGTAAACTATAGTAGAGGCAAATTCCCCAAAATGTATTCCTTATTTTTATAAACACATGAAATCAACAATAAGCATTTTTTGAGTACCTTCTTACAATGTACCAGGCACTTATGACAGTGGATGGGAACTCACTATTGACTGGGGAAAACAGACTACTTTACGTGTAATACCATGTAAAAGTACTATCATGGATATAACTGACAAATGGAAGAGAAGCAAATCTGTTAGAAGGATGTAGATCAGGAACGCTTCATGAAGAAACACCTTTTGAAAAGTCTCTTAAAAGTTGAGCTCACCAGATACGGGCACAGAACATTCTTGACATAAGAAAAATATATGTCAGAAGCAATGAGGAAACATGAAGAAGTACAGTGTGGCTGAAACATAGGATGGGATGGATGAAGAGGCGGGGAGAGATCTGTGGTACAGGTCAATGACAGCTCGTTAAGCTCATCCGGAATCTAGATGATAGGTGCATTATCTATCACCACCACTGTCATCATCAGCAGCAGCATCCACAGCAGTTATCATATATTGGATATACACTATGTGCCAAACTCTGTACATGCATAACTGCTAAACCTCATAACCCTGCAAGTTATATGTTATTTTCATAGAGGTTAAGAAATTTTCCCAAAGGCAAAGAGTCAGTAAGGAGTGTAAGCTGAGTGAGATTCAGCTCCAGGTCTCTCTGATTCTACTACACTAGTGGTCCCAATCTTGGCTGTACAACACAATCACCTGGAGAATCTGTTTAAAAATAAAGGTTTCAGACCCAGTTCTAAAACAGTATATCTCTAGAGAGTGGGACTTGGGAACCTATATTGCAAACAAACTCTCCAGATGTTTCCAAAATAGGAAGCCAAATGGCAGTTCTGCTTCTTGAAACTACCACAGAGCCTCTTAAAACACACACACACACACACACACACACACACACACACACACACACGAACACTACTAATTTACACCTTCCATCTATGTGTCAAGTGCCTAATCCTCACAAAATTCTGCAATAGGAAGCCAAATGGCAGTTCTGCTTCTTGAGACTCTCACAGAGCCCCTTAAAACACACACACACACACACACACACACACACACACGAACACTACTAATTTACACCTTCCATCTATGTGTCAAGTGCCTAATCCTCACAAAATTCTGCAAGGGTATTATAATCCCCACTTTAAAGGAGAGAAAAGTCAAGCTCAGGAGGCTTACAGCTTCCCTCTTCCAGTCAACAAAGCAAGGAGCAAAAATAAGATTCAAACACAGGTATGTCTAGTTCTTCTTTGTCATGCTGTGTGGTAGAATTCTAAAATACCCACCCCCCAAATGACCCTTGCCCCTGTATTCTCTCCTCCCCTTTGAGTGTGAGTGAAAACTGAATATGATGAGACGTTACTGCAGTGATTATGTACAGGATGAGTAATCACTGAAGTGATTACATGGCAAAAAGATTATCTTGTGGGTGTAACCTATTCTAATCATGTGAGGTCTTTTAAAAGCAGAGTGTTTTCTGCAGCTGGTAGCAGAAGTGAAAAGTCAGAGAGGTTTAAAGCACTAGAAGGATTCTATGCACCATGCTGACTTGAAGATGGAGGGGCCACATGACAAGGAGTATGTGCAGCCTCTAGAAGTTGAGAGCAGATCTCAAGCTGACAGCCAGCAAGAAAATGAGGACCTCAGTCCTGTAACCACAAGGAACTGAATTCTGCCAACAACCTGAATGAGCCTAGAAGCAGACTCTCGCCTTGGAGTCTTCCTCAGAGCCTCCAGATAAGAGCCCAGCCTGGCCAATATCTTGATTTCAACAAGGAGAGAATCTTTCTGAGATGTCCGACCTACAGAACTGTAGATAATAAATGGTGGGAGTTTTTTAATAACATAACATAACATAACACATAACATAAAATTTACCATTTTAACATTTTTCAGTGTTCAGCTTAGTACCATTAAATACATTCACATTGTTGCACAGCCATCCTAACCATCCATCTCCAGAATTTTTTCATCTTCTCAAACTGAAATTCTGTACCCATTAAAGAAATCCCTAATCCTACTTGCCTCAGCCCCTGAAAACCACCATTCTACTTTCTGTTTCCATGAATTTGACAACTCTAGGTACCTCATATATGTAGAATCAGACAATATTTGTCTTTTTGTGACTGGCTTATTTCACACAGCATAATGTCCTTAAAGTTCATCCATGTTGTAGCATGTGTCAGAATTTCCTTCCTCCTTTTTAAGACTAAACAGTATTCCACTGTATGTATATACCACATTTTGTTTATCCATTTATCCATCATATGGACACTGGGCTGCTTCCACTTCTAGGCTATTGTTGAGTAACGCTTCTATGAAAAGCACATGTGTATACAAATATCTGTTCAAGGCTGTGCTTTCCATTCTTTTGAATATATAGATATATATGAGTATTGTTTTAAGTCAATTCATTATCTTGAACATTGAGTAAGTAAAAGGAAATAATTGAGCATTTATTTATCCTGTCTATTTGAACTGTACCACTGGGTAATTAAATAATAGATGAAGAGAAATGTTTCCTTATATAATTATTTCTGATAAAAATTAAAACAAAATGATAAAATAGCATAATTTTGCAACCCCCAAATGGATCTAGCTACTGAGCATCAATAGTTGGTAATATCTGGGAGTTCCCTGGTGGCCTAGCGGTTAGGACTCGGCGCTTTCATTGCCATGGCCCAGGTTCAATCCCTGGGTGGGGAACTGAGATCCTGCAAGCTGTGTGGCGTGGCCGGAAAAAAAAAAAAAAAAAAAGTTGCTAATATCAATAAAGAGCATAAACCAGACATCATGTATCTCCTGATAAAAGAACACAACACTGCCTATAGTCTTGCCAAAGGGATCAAACCTACGTCTAATCCAGTCTCTGGATCCACCTGCCAATTTGCAAGAAAAGCAGAGACAGAGGAACACGCTGAACTGCACCAGTATGCAATCAATAAAATCTACATTATGGAAAGCTCCTACAGGTCAAAGGGTCTGGATTCTTCAATACATAATTGCAAACAAAAGATATCAAGTTTTTTTAAATGGGCAATATAAAATATAGAATTTAGGAAAGAAAATCCAAGAAGTGATTCCTATAAAAGAACAATGGTTACTTTAAGAGACAGGGAGGTGGCTGTAATTTGAATGGGGCACATAGACAGGTTTCTGAGGTAACTGGCCAAATTCTATTTCTTAACCTAGATGGTAGTCACAAGGGTTAATAATTAATTAAGCTATATTTAAAAGAAAAAAATCGCACATTAAATGTAACAATGAGACAGCGGCCCAAATCCAGATTGAATTCAACTGAAGAGCTGTCTCACGGCAGCTCTGCCAAAGTCTCACCATTGAGTCTATCTCAAGCCAAGAAAGCAGTTCATACCAGACTGAGAGGTGACTGACGTCAATGGCAAGTGGTTAGAAAAGCAATTAAACCAAGAAGGCAAAAGCAAAACCAAAGGAAAGGAAAAAAACAGTATAATAAGCTGAATTTTCAAAAATCTTTATGCTATAACATATACAACATCTGTTCAAAACAAGCCTGTCTCATTTCCATCCTGTAAATTCACCATACCCACTCCTATCTCAGTGCCAAAATTTTTCCATCAGAATTTCGTTCTTTTCTCAGAGTTATTTCCCATTTTTACCAATTAACTACTGCTAATAAAGGCAATCGTATGTTTACCAAATATTTACATTTATATCTTCAAAAGTAAGGGTGCAGAAAAAAGATGGCAGAAAGAAAGCAACAGGAGCCTGAAAGAAGAAAAGGCCACTAGAAGCTGATTTACCAAGTTATGATAGAGGTAGGCCCCTCTTTAGATACATTGGAGTACTAGAAACTATATCCCTAAGCCTGCTTTCTTGTCTTTAGCTATTTGGACCACGGTGGAAATTGAACAAGCAATTGAAAGCAGCTTGAAGCTATAGGCCTGCACTGTCCAATAAGGTAGCCCCTAGCTACATGTGCCTACAGGCCACCTGAAGTACAGCTAATCTGTACAAAGATGTGCCATAAGTGCAAAAGACATAGTGGATTCCAAAGACTTAGTATGAAAAAAAGAGTGTAAAATATCTCATTAATAATTTTTGTATTGATTACCTGTTTAAATAATATTCTGGACATACTGGCATAAACAAAATATATTATTAAAATTAATTTCACCTGCTTTTTACTTTTTAAATGTGATTACTACAAAAATTTTAAATTATGTGGCTCACATTATATTTCTATTGGACATCACTGCTACAAAAACCATTATTAAATAGTGTTGAACAGGAAGAACTAAGCAGCTGAAAGGGGACTTTTCAGTTTTTTTCTACTGTTTGCGCTATTGCCAACACTACAACTCATTTAATTTCCAGCCCCTGTCCCTGGATATAAAATAGAGGTTAAAAAAATCAGTAGGTGCATTAAGTCATGGATACAACATTAAATCATGGGCCAAAGGAACTGAGTTCTAGTCCTGGTTCTGGAGTTACCCTGGAGAAGTCTTTTTTGTTCTCTGAGCCTTAGTTGCCTGCCCTAACAATTAAGTAAAGGAGCTAAACTAAATTTAGACTCCCATTAATCTATCAAAATATTTTTTTTCTTTCTGTCGGAATTGGTTTTCATAAAAATGAATAAATACTCACTCTGAGTCTAACACATCCTCTGCGAGAGCCTCTCATCATTTTGTCCTTGGACTAAAAGAAAAACAAAAACATTCAATGAATAAAAGATAAACAGACTGCTTTTAAAATCATCTAGGGATAAAGAGACAACATTTATAGTAATATTCCTCCCTTCTCCCCATCCCCACCCCACCTCACCCCACCATCACTTAAAGATAGGAATTGGGAGGTTTAAAATGTTTTGTAGCCTATACAAATAAAACTAATCCCAGGATTTTATGTGTACCTTAAGTGTAACATATATTACACTATATTTTCATTCCTCCTTCATAGCCCTTAACTCTCAACTAAAATATGCTTCTCATATTTTAGTAAGTTTGAGAGTCACCTGGAAGGCGACAAATTACCTGGGGATTTAAGAATCACTCCCAGATGATTCTGACTCAAGCAAACACAAGACCACGTTTTGAGAAACACTGCTTTATCTCCTTGCAACTCCCCAAATGGGTCACATTTTTTGCCTCTGAGATTTCTCATCCAATGTTTCTCAGCTTGGAATATCCTTGACCCTGATTTTCTGTCTTGCCAACTGTCATTCATCAGTGCCCTACCTCCGTCTGATTTGAATTCCCATCCTTGGACTCCCAGAGTCTCCTGTGTGTTCCCTTGTTGTGGCATGCACCATCTTGTGCTATGATGGCTAGTTACTTGTCTGACTCACCCAGAGACTGCACATTCCTTAAGGGGTAGAAACTGTA
This sequence comes from Physeter macrocephalus, assembly GCF_002837175.3. Taxonomy (NCBI): domain Eukaryota; kingdom Metazoa; phylum Chordata; class Mammalia; order Artiodactyla; family Physeteridae; genus Physeter; species Physeter macrocephalus. The sequence goes on from NC_041217.1 coordinate 141,189,831, forward strand.
TCTGACTTATGTTTCAGAACAGTGTCTGGCATACATTAGGTAATCAAAAAATATTTATTGATAAAATGTTGTTTCTCCTTTATGTTTCCCCTACTAGACTGAGCCAAGCAAAGGCTGTGTTCTGCATAATAAGCCCCATGTTGACATTCAGTAAATATTCCTAGAATTAACTTAGTCATGTGTAATAAAATAAAGTAAAACCTCAAATAACTAAAGTTTTAAAAATATTTAATACCTCAACAACTGGTATTTTTCTGTACTCCACTATGTGACAAAGTGAAACAAGCCAATATCATGGGGTTATGGTTTTTGGCTTGTTTGCTTGTTTTTAATTTTTTGGCCATGTCACACAGCATGCGGGATCTCAGCTCCCCGACCAGGGATCAAACCTGGGCCTTCAGTGGTGAGAGCTTGGAGTTCTAACCATTGCACCACCAGGAAATTCCCTGGGGTTATGTTTTAAAGAAAACTGTCCCACTTTAAACCATAGATGCCCTACATCCATTGTACTGAGCCATAAGCAAACTTCCAGCTATAAGATAACTAAGTTCTGGGGATTTAATATACAGCATGATGACTATAGTTAACAATACATACTGTATACTTGAAAGTGGCTGAGTGAGTAGATCTTAAGAGTTCTCACTACAAAAAAAAAAAGGTAACTATGACAGGTGATGATGGATGTGTTAATTAACCTTACTGTGGTAATCATTTCACAATATATATGTATATCAAATCATCACACTGTACACCTTAAACAATGTTATATGTCAATTATACCTCAATAAAGCTGGAAAAAATAAATTCAGTCTTTCTTGGAGATATCTGCATGTCTGTACACAAAGATCTGCCTTACCCTTCTCATTGCAGTACATGCTGTTAACATAGCCTATGTCATTGTTTTCACCAATTCTTAGCTTATCAATGTAACAATATTACAATGATAAATCAAAGTAAACTCTCTTCAAAAAAGAAAAAAATGAAACAAAAAAGCAAAGTACTGAGCTATAGAAATTCATGTTCAGAAATTATTATTGAAGTACTGAAGAGAGTCTTCTTACTTACAAATACAAAGAGGACTCATACATTTTATAAAACATTCTCAACATCAAGCAGGGTTGAAAAGAGTTCTTTACTAACAATATAGTTGATAAAAACACAGTTAACAAAAATATTCCCTAAGCATTTAATAGCCCTTTTACAATACCCTATACTTATCTTCCCTCCAAAAGTGTCAAGGCAATACACAAAAATAATAATTAGGTTTGAAAATACCCAGTGAGAGTTAGAATACAACTCAAACAAGGTAAGAAACAACCTTGACCCTCTTCCATTTTTATTTTTATTTATTTATTTATTTTTTAATTTTAATTTTTAATTTTTTTTATTTTTTGAGGTACGTGGGTCTCTCACCGCTATGGTCTCTCCTGCTGTGGAGCACCGGCTCCGGACGCGCAGGCCCAGCGGCCGCGGCCCACGGGCCCAGCAGCTCCGCGGCATGCGGGATCCTCCCGGACCGGGGCAGGAACCCGTGTCCCCTGCATCGGCAGGCGGACTCTCAACCACTGCGCCACCAGGGAAGCCCCGTCCATTTTTAAAAATAAGATTACAGTAAATAGAAAAAGAGTAAGACAGGGTTATAAGTTAGAAAACATTGAAAGAGATAAGTGAAAATAATTAAAGCAAGTATAACTAGGAAACAATCAGACAAATCCAGAATGTGGGACATCCTATAAAATAACTGGCCTATTTTCAAATGTCCAAAAAAAAAAAAAAAAGACTAGCATATAAACGACTGTAATATAGAGCAAAAATAAATTATGTGCATAGAGGCACAAAGTGCTATGAACTACAGAAGGCTCCCTGCCATGGAAAAAAGATTGGGAAAGTCAATACTGAAGTGACCAGGTCTCAAGGTTCAATCTGGGACTAAAAAAAAGGATTCTGATAAGAGAGGGAAGGTAGGAAAAAGAAGGCATTCCAAGCCAAGGGAACAACATCAGCAAAAGCACAGGTATGGAAAACTTTACACATGAGGTCTTCACAGAAGAGTAGACTGATAGCCCAAGCACAGTGTGTGGAGAGGAAGGTGGAGAGAGATGGAGAGATGAGGCTGAAAAGGAGGTATGGGGACCAGGTCCTGGAGGGTCAGAAAAAAACAGTGAGAAGTTAAGGAAATTAAACTTTATTCAGTAGTTAATGGAGAGCTACTGAAGGTTTATGAACATTCTCAGTGGTGTGTTATAGAAAAATAACACTGTCAAATATGAGGACTTGGGGAAAAGGGATGATGGTGACATTAATGATATAGCAAAAGCAGCAGCAGCAGCAGCAGATTCTCACTCACTGATACCCTCTATGTCAGTGGTCCCCAACCTTTTTGGCACCAGGCACCGGTTTCATGGAAGACAATTTTTCCATGGATCGGGGGTTGGGGGCGATGGTTTCGGGATGATTCAAGCACTTAACATTTACTGTGTACTTTATTTTTTTATAAATTTATTTATTTATTTGGCTGCATTGGGTCTTCATTGCTGTGCATGGGCTTCCTCTAGTTGCGGTGAGCCGGGGCTACTCTTCGTTGCGGTGCACGGGCTTCTCATTGTGGTGGCTTCTCCTGTTGCGGAGCATGGGTTCTAGATGCACAGGCTTCAGTAGTTGTGGCTTGCGGGCTCTAGAGTGCAGGCTCAGTAGCTGTGGCGCATGGGCTTAAGTTGCTCTGCAGCATGTGGGATCTTGCCGGACCAGGGATTGAACCTGTGTCTCCTGCGTTGGCAGGTGGATTCTTAACCACTGCACCATCAGGGAAGTCCCTATTTCTATTATTATTACATTGTAATATATAATGAAAGAATTATACAACTCACCATAATGCAGAATCAGTGGGAGCCCTGAGCTTGTTTTCACTTGCCACTCACTGATACACTGATAGGGTTTTCATAAGAGTCTGCAATCAACTAATTTATTATGGTCTCTGTGCAGTCAAACCTCTCTGCTAATGTTAATCTGTATTTGCAGCCGCTCCCCAGTGCTAGCATCACCGCCTCAGCTCCACCTCAGATCATCAGGCATTAGATTCTCATAAGGAACACACAACCTAGATCCCTCGCACGCGCAGTTCACAATAGGGTTTGCGCTCCTATGAGAATCTAATGCCACCACTGATCTGACAGGAGGTGGAGCTCAGGCGTTAATGTGAGTGATGGGGAGCAGCTGTTAATACAGATGAAGCTTCACTCACTCACCTGCCACTTACATCCTGCTGTGCAGCCTGGTTCCTAACAGGCCACGGTCAGGTACCAGTCCGTGACCTGGGGGTTGGGGACCCCCTGCTCTATGTGATATGCACTTTATACACAGTAAGCTTCACAAGACCTTGCATGGTAAGAGTTATGCACATATTATAAATGAAAGTGACACGAGAGATCAAGTAAATTAGCCGGTTAAATTACACACGTAAAATGTAGCAGAGTTTGACCCAGCAGGTACAATTTGGAATGGCTGCCCTGCAAATCATTCTCCCAGACCATACCTGCGCTCTGCTAGCCTCGAATCCTCCTCCTCTTCCACAATGACACAGAGCCCTCACCCTCATTTTCTCCCCACTCAGCTCCAATGTGGGGCCAAAGGGAAGCTGGTGTGACTAAGTCCCCCAGGCACAGTGAGTGCTGAGGAGTGGTTATCTGACCAAGCTGGTCGATCACAGGACCCACAACCCCAGGGACAGGGAAGGATAGAACCCCTCCACAGGGAGTTTTTCTACTGGGGCTGAGCTGATAGGAAAGAGCTCTTTCCTATCTGTTCTTGAAGCTGTGAGGTACAGTTGCCACAGGTCTTGTGGCCTCTACATGAAGGAAGCAATAATTAAAGCATACACGCTGAGAGGAGGGAGAGGAGAGGCAGAGAGTCCTAGCTGCAAGTGATCTCCAGATACACCCTGATCTGAGGCAAACCTGCCTAAGAAAATGCTATTCACTGAATAGCAGGGGTTTTTGTTTGGGGTTTTTTGTTTTGTTTTGTATTTTCCTGCCGTTGTTGCTATCTGTTTTTTGATGAATACTGGTACTGATGAGAGAAAGGTAGGGCCAACATAACCCCAACTCCAGCAATCTTCCTACCAGATGCTGTGCTACCAATGTTCTCAAACTTACTAACAAATGTATTTTTAGCAACTTGGCACAAACATGCCACCAGCCACAAGGTCCAGCACCTTAAGAAAGGATCACTCACAAAACAAATGCTAAAATCTTTTCAGCTAGATTAGAAAACAGAATCCCCCATGAAGCAGAGAGATACAGGGGTGATATGTTCTACTCCTAAGCGGCTCCAGAATTAAAAAAGATTGTTGAATTTGGTGGTTGGGTTTGTTGGTTTCTTATATCTTATTAATGCAAGGTCAGTGGCTTGTTACAAGACATGCAATCAAAAATTATTTCTAATAATCCTTATGCTAATCCTAATGCTAACCCCAAGGTATTGATTCAGATTAAATTTGTATTGAAGTTTCAAAGTAAATTACCACAAATATATTGTTGCCTGTAACAGGCCTGTCCCCTGATATCCATTCTCCTTTTCTTCCTTTCAGTAACATATCCTCCACTCAAAGTTTTAACTGAACACATGGCTCCCCTGCCAGTTATTACATTTCCAGCTTCCCTTTCAGCTAGGTATAGGCCAGTGTGCTGTGAACAGAAGCAATGTGCAACAGATTGTGCCTTTCAAAGGAAACTTCTTGAAAAGACATTCTCTTTTCAAGGGTACATGCAACATTCTCCAGAACTGACCACATGTTAAGCCATAAAACAAGTTTCAGTAAATTTAAACAATGCAAATAATACAAAGTATGTTCTTTGACCAATATGGATTAAATGTAGAGCTCAATAACGCAGGGAAATTTGGGAAATTCACAAATAGGTGAAAATTAAATGACACTCCTAAACAGCCAATAGTTCAAAGAAAAAATAAAAAGGGAAATTTGAAAATACTTGAGATGAATGAAAATGAAAACACAATTTACCAAAACATAAAGAATACAGTGGGATAGGGAGGAGGGGAGGGAGGCTCAAGAGGGAGGGGATATGGGGACATGTATATGCATATGGCTGATTCGCTTTGTTGTGCAACAGAAACTAACACAGTATTGTGAAGCAATTATACTCCAATAAAGATCTATTTAAAAAAAAAGAATACAATGAAAGCAATTCTTAGAGGGAAATTTATAACTATAAATGTCTAAACTAAAAAATACAGATATCAAATCAATAATCTAACCTTTTACCTTAAGAAATTACACAAAGTAGTGCAACTAAACCTAAGGCAAGCAGAAGAAAGGAAATAATAGAAATTAGAGCAGAAATGAAATTAGAAAATGGAAAAAACAATAAAAATCAAAAGTTGTTTCACTGCAAATATCAACAAAATGGACAAACCTTAACTAGACTAACCAAGAAAAAAAGGGGACTCATATTACTGAAATCAGGAATGAAAGAGACAACATTATTACCAACTTTACAAAACAAAAAGTATTCTAAACGAATACAATGAACAACAAATTAGATAACCTAGAAGAAATGGACAAATTCCAAGAAAGACACAAGCTGTCAAAACTGATTAAAGAAGAAATAGAAAATACAACTAAACCTTTAAGTAAAGAATTTGAATTAGTAATCAAAAAACTTCTCACACAGAAAAGCCTAAGCCTAGGCTTCACTGGTAAATTCTATCAAATGTTTAAAGAATTAATACCTAGAAATAAATTTAACTAAGGAGGTGAAAGGCCTATACTCTGGAAACTATAAGAAGTCAGTGAATCTTACCCAGCACCAGGAAAAATCTCCTAGGTCCCTGCTATTGAAAGGTCCAGGGCAGCAAGCAGCCTCACCCAGGAGTTTGTGAGAAATGCAGAATCTTGAGCCCTCACCCCAGACCCCCTGAGTCTTAATCTGCATTTTAATAAGATCCCCAAGTATTTCTCTGTGCAAATTAAAGTTTGAGAAGCACTTGCAATGGGCTACCCCTTGCTTCTTTTATTTACAACATCAAATAGCACTGAATTTCACACCACTTAATGGGAGTTTCCCTCTAGCAAACTGCTACACACTAAAATCTCCTTAATTGTAACACTTGAGCAACAACAAATCATAATATTAATTAAAATAATGCCACAATCTGAAAAAAAAAGTAAGTCAATGAAGGAAATAGAAGACATTACAAATAAATGAAAAGATATCCCTTGTTTATGGATTAGAAGAATTAATATTGTTAAAATATCCATACTACCCAAAGCAATCTACAGATTTAATGCACTCCCTATGAAAATATCCATGACATTTTTCAGATAACTAGAATAAATAATCCTAAAATTTGTATGGAACCACAAAAGACCCCAAATAGCCAAAGCATCTTGAGAAAAAAGAACAATGCTGGAGATATCATGTTGCCTGACTTCAGACTATACTACAAAACTACAGTAATCAAAACAGTATGGTACTGGCACAAAAACAGACATATAGATCAATGGAACAAAATAGAAAGCCCAAAAATAAACCCTTGCACATATGGTCAATTAACCTATTATAAAGGAGGCAAGAATATACAATGGAGAAAAGACAATCTCTTCAGTTAAATGATGTTGGGAAAAATGGACAGCTACATTCTAAAAAAATGAATTAGAACATTTCTCACACTATACACAAAAATAAACTCAAAATGGATTAAAGACTTAAATATAAGACCAGAAACCATAAAACTCCTAGAAGAAAACACAGGCAGTACACTCTTTGATATAGGTCTTAACAATATTTTTTTGAAACTGTCTCCTCAGGCAAGGGAAACAAAAGCAAAAATAAACAAATGGGACTTAATCAAACTTAAAAGCTTTTGCACAGCAAAGGAAACCATCAACAAAACAAAAAGGCAACCTACTGAATGGGAGAAGATATTTACACAGGAACCCTAGTACACTGTTGGCGGGAATGTAAATTGGTACAACCATGGAAAACAGTACAGAGTTTCCTCAAAAAAATTAAAATAGAACTACCATATGATCTAGCAATTCCACTCCTGGGCATATATCTGAAGAAAATGAAAAAAATTAATTCAAAAAGATAGACTGTATTTCTATACTCTTGGAACAAGCTATCTGAAAAAAAATTAACAAAATAATTCCATTTATAATAATACCAAAAAGAATAAAAATACTTAGAAATAAACCTAATTTTGAAAGTACAAGACTTGTACACTGAAACTGCAAAACATTGCTGAAAGAGATTAAAGAAGATCTAAATACATGGAAAGACATTTTGTGTTCATGGATTGGTGGGCTACTATTGTCAATACAACAGCAATACTTTCCAAATTGATCTACAGATTTAATATAACCCCTGTCAAAATCCCAGTAGGGCCTCTTAATTGTCACACTCTGGATATATTTTATTACTTTAGCTGAACTTCTGTGTACCACATATAAAAAATCTTCTGAAGGGAAGGCTGCATAAGTAATTTAAATTAAGGATAGCTCAAAATATTCTCCATTGAGGCTTCTGAGGTTATAGATATACCCATGTGAACTCTCTCATTTATTTTTTAATTTTATTTATTTATTTAAATTTATTTTATTTATTTTTCTTTTCTTTTTTTTTTTTTTTTGGCCGCATGGCATGTGGGATCTTAGTCCTCTGACCAGGGATCAAACCCACACCCCCTGCACTGAAGCACAGGATCTTAACCACTAGACCACCAGGGAAGTCCCTGAACTCTTTCTTAATTTAAATGTACAAAATTATTTCAATCCCCCAACATGGTTTACAAAAATTTTTAAAGGAAGTACAATTTTTAGAAGAAATTTTTTTTAAAAAGTATATCCAGACATGTAACTTATCCTATAGAGAGTACAATTTAATGAAATAACTTGGACTGTGGAGTGAGAGAGAGAAGATTTTGAACTCCAGCCCTGCCAACTTGCTGGCAGTGTGACCTTGGCCAAATCACTAAAATTTCCTGAGCTGCAGTTTCCTCATTTGTAAATCTGGGGTATTAACTCTCACGGGATCACTGCAGGTACTGAGTTAAATAAGTAAATCACTTAGCATAGCACCTGTTGTAATAAAAGGCACAAGGGGGGCTTCCCTGGTGGCGCAGTGGTTGAGAATCTGCCTGCCAATGCAGGGGACACAGGTTCGAGCCCTGGTCTGGGAAGATCCCACATGCCGCGGAGCAACTAGGCCCGTGAGCCAAAACTACTGAGCCTGCAAGTCTGGAGCCTGTGCTCCGCACTACCTTAAATACAGGAAAGAGAGATCTGCAATCATTTTCTCTAAATGTAAGCTAACTTTATTCCCATCAGGCCACACTTTCTTTCAGACATGTTTCAGTTCCCTCTACAAATATACATAGACCCCAAACTGTTTTAGTAATAAAACACAGACAGCCTACAAAAAAACAAATAACAAAGTAAAACAAAAACATATATTTTCCCTACTTCATGCTCACACACTTCTTCTGTGAACCCTCTTTCAACCCAGCTCATATGCTGAGGTACAATTTACTGCATTCTCAATTTTTATAACTGCATTTAAAAATATTACATAAAACAATTAGAGAGCAATAATAATCTCTAATAATGGTATATAAGCACTAAATCAAATTCAACACCAAGGTAACCTCTTAATTGTATCTTTATTATAACTACTTAACTGTATCTCTAACAGGATATAAACTTTTAAAGATTAGTTCAGTATATTCCTGGCATATACTAAGTACTCAAAAGTATTTTAAATTAACAAATTAATTCACAAAATCTAGCTTGGTGCTGGTATATAGTGCCATCAATGAAAACCTGTTTAACTGTTAATATACTGTGCATTTCCTCTGCTTCACAAAGCAAATGTGTCTGGAAAAGTTGTGCACAAATATGTTCAAAATTCATTAGGGAAGATTAGTTTGCCATTTAAACTAATTCTACAATCCTTTTATAAAGCAAAGAATGCCTCCCTAAACCTGTTATGTAAAGACACTTAAATTTTTATTTGAATGTTTATTTTACTTAAATAAACTAAATACTTATTAAAGATGAAGCAAGAGTCTCATCTGACTTGCTCTGAATCTCTCATAGCTAAAAGGGAGGTTTCCTTCTTCTGAACTTTTTAATACATAGCACCCCATCTTACCTTTCTTAAGGCACATATTACTTCTATCTTGTATGAAAATAATGTATGTGCATGCTTCATCACTTCTCTTAGAGAGCAGGGTTTCTGATTCATCCATGTGTCCTCTTCTACCCAACACCCCTGCTATACCTTTGCGAAGAATAAACAATAAATTGATGGTAGAAGACAAGTGGACAATGAATGTGGACAAATGTCAAAATGGTCTCCCTCCTTTTAACATGAATGTAATACTGCTTCACTATTGAGTCACACGTTAGTTCATTCCCAAAATTACATGAGGTTGCGCTTCTAGCTAGTGTTGCCCCTTGGACCATGTACTCCTGGAACACCTAGCAGGGGCTCAACCTGCTAGGCAAAACTAACCTACAGATTGAAATCACAAGAGGCTGGCTCTAGGGTGTAGGATGGACAGGAAAAGGACAGGAGGAAATTTTGCAGGATGACAGCAATGCTCTGTATTTTGATTGATACTGGTAACAAGGGTGTAAACAAATGTCAAAACTCATCTAACTGCATACTTGAAATCTGTGGGTTTTTTATTGGGTATAATTATATCTCAATAAAAGTAAATAAATAAATAGTACTTGCCAGAATTCCACATAGATACACTGCTTACAACAACAACTACAAAATAGGAAATGACAGCAATAACACCCATTCCTGTAGTTTCCTTTCTATTTGGGAGAGCACAGACTCCTTAAGCCATCTTGATAGTATTTAATGTACCAGAGAGCCTTCACTAGTTAATGCCTTGTGGGCAATCAATAGCCCAAAATGTCATCATGCTACTGGAAAGCTACACCACCAGAAACACTGAGGATCCACAGACCCACAATAATGGAGGAATTTTCCCTATCATTCATCCCTCAAGTTGCCATAGATAACTTCCTCATCTCCCCCTCCCCATTACAGAGGGCCTCATTCGAGCAGCAGTATACTACAGATAGAGCCTTAGGAAAATATATTGAATCAGTATACGAGGGGACAGTGATATTTGGGGTCTCTCCAAGATCCTGTAAGATGGCTGCCTTCCTTCAAAGAAACCAGACATGTATCAGAACAGAGATATATACAAGATCATCTTTAAGAGCTGGAACAGCTTAGAGGTAATTATACTAATTATGACTAATTATACTAAGTACCAGAAAGTATTAAAAGTAATAGAACTACAGTAAGAAGGCCAGAACCAGAACCAGAAAGCCAGAATAGAAGTTTTGCTGATCAACAGATTAGACCTGTTTGGTTCTTGTAATAGGTATGTCTCTAACACAGAGATACTGCATCTTGATATCAATGTCTGATTAAATATCTATAATATAATATATAACTCCCTTTAGTCTGCTTCTGCTTATACATTTGGCATCCCATATAGCTTGCTTTCAGAGACTATATGTACTAATGCACTAATGAGATAGCCTAAATATGCAGTCTCCTTAACAGTTATATATCTTGTTATGAATTAATAAATTTGAAAATTAGCTTCTGTAATAGTTACCACAACGTACATTTAGTGAATATTATTATATGTAAAACACTGTCATAAACTTTAGCTTTTTGTTAATATTTACTGAGCACTTATATGCCAGACACTGTGCTAGTGCTTTAAATATAATATTAATTCTCACATCAATCTTATGATATAGGTTCTTTTATTATATACATTTTGTAATTGAGAAAATAAAGGCTCAGAAAGGCCTACATAACCTGCCCATGGACTCACATATAATAAGTGGGATAGAGAGGATTTCAATCCAGGTCTGACTCTAAAGGCCATGCATTCTACCACAGTTACTATAGATCTGGTTAATTTAAGTTTTCTTTCAAAGTTTTTCTGAGCCACAAAGGCTGAGTGTCAAATCAGTGATCCTTCTGAACTCAACAGTATAACTGCCACCCTACAAAGCCTCACAGCAATACTTCAGAGGGTGGTACCCCTTTCTTCTGAACTACTGCTGGCATGTAAACCCCTACGTCATTAGATAACAGATACAGGTCCACATCTCTTATCTGAGACTTTCAGATCAAATGTGTTTTGAAATTCACAATTTTTGAAAAGTAATATACATATAGTACATAAACTGTGTCACACCTGCAGTGGAGTCTGAAGTATTAGCATTTAATTAATTTCACAATTAAGCATACTACTATTTAGGTAGTACAACATATATTTACTCTAAGTATGATAGAGATTATAAATAGCCACACAGTTCAAGACAGGCTTTACTTCCAAATGAGAATATAATAAATTTAGAAAAAAAAACTTCTGGAATTCAGAGACTGAGGGATTTCAGAATTATGGGTAAAGGACTGTAGACCTGTATTTGTTGTTGTTGTTGTTGTTGTTGTTTTTGCGGTACGCGGGCCTCTCACTGTTGTGGCCTCTCCCGTTGCGGAGCACAGGCTTCGGACGCGCAGGCTCAGCGGCCATGGCTCACGGGCCCAGCTGCTCCGCGGCATGTGGGATCTTCCCGGACCGGGGCACGAACCCGTGTCCCCTGCATCAGCAGGCGGACTCTCAACCACTGCGCCACCAGGGATGCCCTAGACCTGTATTTTGATCTAGTGACATCTTACATTGTAAAGTCCCAGGTCTCTCACGATTTCTTAAAAAGGACAATTTTATCTACAAGTCAGAATTTCAGGCCAGTAGAAAGAGAACCACTTTCACAGGGTTTAATTAAGCACAGCTATGATGACAGGGATTGCGCATCCTTTCTAAGAAAAAGTTAAATATTAAATACTAACTAGTAGCCTAAGTGCTACAAATTACTTAAGGTATGTTAATATATATTGGACCTCAATGTATATTTCCTATGTTTGTTTAGTTTTTCAAATACTGCCCAAAATACTAAATAGTGATTAATGTTATTTCACAAAAAAATGACTGAAAGAAATGATGGGGGTGTGTTAAACTCCAGGTGGTTTATGCTGTATATTAGTACTTCCTCCACCAAACTGTGCAGTGATAATCCATTATTATCATTCAACTTCACTTTTCTATTAAAAATTGCCAAGAATGTTTCTCCTTATTTGGAAAAGACTAAGTCAGGGCCCAAGACAATAAGATAATGAAAAGATGAAAAAAAAAAAAGCACTACGAAGATGGGAAAATTTGTACAATGCAAAATTTTTTTTAACATCTTTATTGGAGTATAATTGCTTTACAATGGTGTGTTAGTTTCTGCTGTATAACAAAGTGAATCAGCTTTACGTATACATATATACCCATATCCCCTCCCTCTTGTGTCTCCCTCCCACCCTCCCTATCTCACCCCTCTAGGTGGTCACAAAGCACCGAGCTGATGTCCCTGTGCTATGCAGCTGCTTCCCACTAGTTATCTATTTTACATTTGGTAGTGTATATAGGTCCATGCCATGCTCTCACTTCATCCCAGCTTACCCTTACCCCTCCCCATGTCCTCAAGTCCATTCTCTACGTCTGCATCTTTATTCCTGTCTGGATACTTAGGTTGCTTCCACGTCCTGGCTATTGTAAATAGTACTGCAATGAACATTGCGGTACATGTCTCTTTTTGAATTATGGTTTTCTCAGGTATATGCCCAGTAATGGGATTGCTGGGTCATATGGTAGTTCTATTGGTAGTTTTTAAAGGAACTTCCATACTGTTCTCCATAGTGGCTGTATCGATTTACATTCCCACAAACAGTGCAAGAGGGTTTCCTCTTCTCCACACCCTCTCCAGCATTTATTGTTTGTAGATTTTTTTGGTGAAATGCAAATTTTTTGTGTTGTTCTTGTATTGCAAGAACAATAGCCAGAACCATGGATTTTTGAAGTCTTAGTCCTAATTCTAAAACTCATCCTACAGGTCCCAAATTAGAATGAGGCTATGCTCCAAAAGCTCCTTGTTCAAATTTGGAGTTTAGAACCCAGAACAAATTTTTGCAAAGAAACTGTTAGAAATGGTTCCCAGGTTAGCTAGGAAAAGCTCTCAAAATACAGCATGTGAATATCAAAAGATATGGGGAAAGTTGTTATAAATTCAAACATTGCCTAAGAAATTATTTTCTTAAAGAATTTCTCTTAGATGTTGGTGCTTAAGGGAAAGCAGGATTATGAGCAAGAATAAGGAAGTAGGTCAAGAATTCAAGAACTATGCCAAAGGGCTTAAGAAACTTTCAAGGACTTGAGAAGTCAATGATCTGCAATAGACATATTTTACTTTTATAATCAAGAGGAAAAAAAACACTTTTAAAAAAGGTAATTTAAAAACACTCATTCTGAACAGACTTGTGGTTGCCAAAGGGGAGAAGGTGTGGGGAAGGGATGGATTAGGAATTTGGGGTTAGCAGCTGCAAACTATTATATATAGACTACATAAACAACAAGGTCCTACTGTATAGCACAGGGAACTATATTCAATATCCTGTGATAAACCATAATGTAAATGAATGTAAAAAAGAATGTATATATATGTATATCTGAGTCACTTTGCTGTACAGCAGAAATTAACATAATACTGTAAATCAACTGTAATTCAATCAAAAAATAAAAATTAAAACAATTTTAGAAAGAATAAAAACACTCATTCTTTATCAGGTCTAATTTTACTACAGAATGTATGGGTTTCCAAAAAAAAAAAAAAAAACAACGAAGGCAGAAGAGTTAACATGCAAGCACAGAATGGTGGGTTGGTCACAAAGGATATCATCACCTATCTGAAATTTACACTTCATCCTCTTCTGGGTGACTAAAATTTCAAAGTAGAATTAGCTTCAAGAATTTGCCACTACCTTTCTGTGCTCACATTTTGTGAATTAAAAAAATCCTCAATCAACAAATTCTAAGACTTAGTATCTGCTCCTCCTCCCCTTCTCTAGTAGTAGGTGAACTGGAATGGAAGAAGAGTCTTTTGTTTATCCTTGGCATTTCAAAGGGGATGATTTAAGTCCCTATCTTACAACTTAGATGTAAAAGGATTCAGTACTTTTTAATGATTAATCAATGCAGTTTGCACTTTAGAACAGCCTCTGCAGAAAGTTTATTTCATTGTGATAATGATGTAAATTAGTTATCACCTGTAAGCAGACTAGTGATAACTTGGGTTTATTGTCATTTTAAAATATCAATGCTATAGCACAGGGAGATCACCTCTGTGCTTTGTGACCATGAGAAGGGTGGGATAAAATATCAATGCTAGCACAATTCAGTATCGGCAGACAGAAAGAACATTCTATTTGGAGTCAGAAGACTTAATCACGTACAGAGAAACTACTGTGTGATTTCTTACTTCTCAATTTCTTCATGTGTAAAGGAAGTAATAACTATTTCACACTATTGTTCATTCCATAAATATTTATTGAATACTCACTAAGTGCCAGGCACTACTCTAGATACTAAAAACAAAATGATGAACATAAGTCTCTGTTGTCATGGAACAGAGACTTACATTCCAGAGGGAAAACTTACATTCCAGAGGGAAATAGACATAAACAAACAAACAATAATTTTAGCAGCTAACAAGAAATGCTATGAAAAAATAAAACAAGACCATTGTGCTAGTGACTGACAGTGAGGTCTACTTTAGGTGGTTGTTAAGGAAAGACTTCTCTGAGCAGTGACGCCTAAATGAAGACCTGTACACCAACAAGGAATCAGCCATGATACAGCCGTGGGGTAATATCAGTCCAGGAAGCCAGAAAATATATGCAAAGGCCTGAGGCAGGAACAAGTTTGAGGTGTTCTAGGAACACACAAAAAAAGCTAGAGTGGATAGAGAGTGGTGAGCAAAAGGTTTACTGCAGAAAGGTAAGTAGAGAAAGATCACAAAGCCATAAGTCATAGTAAAGAGTTTGGATTTTTTTCCTATAGTCTAATATTAGAGAATTTTAAGCAGGGGGAAAAACATGATTTTTTTTTTCATGTTTTTTAAAGATCACTTGGGCTGTTGATAGAAAATGGACTTTAGAGCACAAAAAGGAAACAAAGAGAACAGTTTTGAGGTTTTTGCGATAGACCATGTAAGACATTACGGTGATTTATATGCGATAGTGGTAGCAAGAAAAAATGGGAGAAGTTATGAGGCTTAATGAGGCAATGTATTTGACAATATTAGAAAATACCTACGACAATGATTAATATAGTAGAGGCTTGTGGCACACTGTATTTTCCAAAAATGGCCTATAATAGTATTTCTCATCCCACAAGCTCTTCTAGAACTTTGCCACTCGCTCATTAAGAAGTGGAGTCTTTTGTTTGTGGGTGGGTCTTTGTAACTGCCTTAACCTAGCAGACTGGGTGGGACATAATACAAATTATTGTACATTCTCTTCCAGCATCACAAACAGCATGGGAATCTTAATCTCCCAAAGCCAGATGACTGAGAACTCATTATGTAAGGATGAAGGAAAAATGATATCCTTTGTTCATTTTGCTACTTGAAGAAATGCAATACAAAATGGTACAACAAATTATAAAGAAAACTTTTAATAAAATGCTCTTAGGTTGTAGAATATCATGTATAAAATGATCCCATTTGTACAAAATATACATAAATGTGTATATAAGCACAGAGTTGCTAGGAAAGCTATTCTCCAAAACACAGATAGTAGGATTTCCGGTAGAACTTTTCTTCCTTCTACTTAATATAGTTTTCACTATTGTTTCAATTTTTAAAAATTAAGATTATGTTGTCATCTCTTCAAGAACAATAAAATTATTTTTTAAAGCTTTAAAATAAAGAGTAATGTCAAATTCTGCAGAGACAGCACTATTAAAACTAAGGGTAAAAAGCACCCATTGGGTTTAGCAACAAAGCTATCATTAGAGACCTTTGCTAGGATTTTCAGTGAAATCTGGAGGTAAAAAGAGTGCTGTAAGGTAAATGCAAGATGGATGAATAAAGACAGACAACGTAGAAGACTCTTCCAATAGGTTCACCTATCCTGAAGAAGAAAGGTTAAGATGGTATTTCCAGGAGACACAGAATTAGCAGAGATATTTTTCAACTTGGGAGAGATACAGTCCATGTTAATTTGTTAATGAAAAAGTCAGTAGCTCCTAAAATTCATATAAAAATTCAAGGAACCCAGAATAGCCAAAACAATCTTGAAAAAGAACAAAACTAAAAAAGGCCTTACACTTCCCAATTTCAAAACTTACTACAAAGCTACAGTAATTGAAATAGTGTGACACTGGCATAAGAATAGACATAAAGATCAATGGAATAGAACTGAGAGTCCAGAAATAAATCTTCACATGGTTTATGGTTAACTGATTTTCAACAAGAGTGTCAAGACAATTCAATGGAGAAAAAATAATGTTTTCAATATATGGTGCTAGAATAACTGGTTACCCACATGCAAAAGAATAATAAAAATAATAAAGAATATAAAGTTTTTAAAAAATAATGTGACCCTTAGCTCACACCATATACAAAAATTAACTCAAAATGGATCAAAGACCTAAATGTAAGAGCTAAAACTATAAACCTCTTAGAAGAAAACTTGGCAATAAAACTTTGTGACCTTAGATTAAGCAATGGTTTTCCAGATATACCACCAAAAGCACAAGCAACAAAAGATAAATTAGACATAATCAAATTAAAAATTTTTGTGCTTCAAAGGACACTATCGGGGCTTCCCTGGTGGCGCAGTGGTTGCGCGTCCGCCTGCCGATGCAGGGGAACCGGGTTCGCGCCCCGGTCTGGGAGGATCCCACATGCCGCGGAGCGGCTGGGCCCGTGAGCCATGGCCGCTGAGCCTGCGCGTCCGGAGCCTGTGCTCCGCAACGGGAGAGGCCACAACAGAGGGAGGCCCGCATACCACAAAAAAAAAAAAAAAAAAATAAGGACACTATCAAGAAAGTAAAAAGACAACCCACAGAAAGGGAGAAAATATTTGAAAATCATGTATCTCATAAGGGACTTGTATCTAGAATATATAAAAAATTCTTACAACAACAAAGACAACCCAATTTAAAAATGGGCCAAGGACCCAAATAGATATTTCTCTTAATAAGATTTACAAACAGCCATTAAGCACACAAAAAGATGCTCAACATCAACAGTCACCAGGGAAACACAAATCAAAATATAGTAAGATACTACTTCACACCCACTAGGATGGCTATAATCAAAATGACAGAAAATAACAAATTGTTGGCAATGATGCAGAGAAACTGGAACCCTTATACCCCTAGTGGGAATGTAAAAAGGTGCAGCTGCTTTGGAAAACAGTCTGGCAGGTCCTCAAAAAGTTAAACAGAGTTACCGTATGACCCGGCAATTCCACTCCTAGATATATATCCAAGAAAAATGAAAACATATGTCCACACCAAAACTTATGTACACAAGCGTTCACAGTACCATTAATCATAATACCCCAAATGTGGAAACAACTGAAATGTTCATCAGCTGATGAATGAATAAATAAAATGTGGAATATACATATAACAGAACATGCAACAATAAAAAGCACTGATATATGCTACAATATGGATGGACCTTGAAAACACCATGTTAAATGAAAGAAGCCATATTAGAATTATTTAAAGAATACTTTAATAATATGATTCTATTTATGAAATGTCCAAAAGAGGCAAATCTACAGAGACTGAAAGTAGATTAGTGGTTGCCTAGGGCTAGGGGTGAAATACTGGGAGTGATTGTTAATAGAAATAGGGTTTGTTTAAGGGGTAATAAAAATTTTCTAAAATTGATTGTGGATATGGTTATACACGTCTGTGAATAAACTAAAAATAAAAAACTCATTGAACTGTATCTTTCAAAGAGATGGTATATGTATTAATATCTCAATAAAACTGTTATAAAAAAATGAAAAGCACCAGGCAACCTAAAAATTTACTAAAATTTTCCATATGAAATTGTTACAACTATGATGTTTAGTTGTTATACTGCAAAATAAATATTCTTAAAGTAAACAACAAAAGTCTGTACATAAAAAGGAAGAAGCTGAAGACATACAGGAGAGAGGGAGGAAAGCAGAAAAAGGAGAAAATCTATAGACTGAGATCCTCAAAAAATTTGTGAGCAGATGGAATCCAGAACACCCAAGGATTACCTCTTCCATCATGACAGAGAAGGATAGGCAGGAAAGTAAGTATACCAACAGGTGGGAGTACGAGCAGTTGAGAGTGTTTCCACCAAACGGACTCTATTGTCTGTGGGAAGCATGGCATCTTCTACAAGTGATGGAGGAAAGAGGAGGATTGAGAGAGACTGTAGAGATAGTTGCCAGAGTGACAAACCAAATATTCACCCAATATTTTATTTGCCCATCTGTGCCATAAGAGTAATGCTAAAATAAATTAAATTAAATTAAATAAGTGGACAATCTTAGCATGAAGCCGTAATGTGAACAAAACTCTGGGACACAGAATATCAACTTTCATAATAATCTTTGTCATGTGAATGGGAAAAAATTAATTATGAATACCTCAAAATACTCTCCTTGAATATGATTCCATTTATATGATTCCATGTATCATGTAAACTTAACTTTTGCAAAAAAACTCTCCAGAAAGTGGGCATAGAGGGAACCTACCTCAACATAATAAAGGCCATATACGACAAACCCACTGCAAACATCATTCTCAATGGTGAAAAACTGAAAGCATTTCCTCTAAGATCAGGAACGAGAAAAGGATGTCCACTCTCACCACTATTATTCAACATAGTTTTGGAAGTCCTAGCCATGGCAATCAGA
>NC_041217.1:141209982-141228652 GCF_002837175.3 Physeter macrocephalus
AGCAATCCCACTACTGGGAATATACCCAGAGAAAACCATAATTCAAAAAGACACATGCACCCCAATGTTCATTGCAGCACTATTTACAAATGCCTAAATGCCCATCGACAGACGAGTGGATAAAGAAGTTGTGGTATATATATACAATGGAATATTACTCAGCCATAAAGAGGAACGAAATTGAGTCATTTGTTGAGACGTGGATGGATCTAGAGACCGTCATACCGAGTGAAGTAAGTCAGAAAGAGAAAAACAAATATCATATATTAACGCATGAATGTGGAACCTAGAAAAATGGTACAGATGAACCAGTTTGCAGGGCAGAAGTTGAGACACAGATGTAGAGAACAAATGTATGGACACCAAAGGGGGAAAACCACGGTGGGGTGGGGATGGTGGTGTGCTGAATTGGGTGATACACACTGATGTGTATAATATTGATGACTAATAAGAGCCTGCAGTATAAAAAAACAAACAAACAAAAAAAGTAGATTCTTTTTTTTTTTTTAAGGAAGTCTAAACTAGTCTAAGAAGATTATCCTGTACAATAAAGTAAATGAGAAGAAAAAGACTGGGCTAGCCATTTGTTTTTCTCTACAAGCAGTAAAAGGAAATAAATCCTTCATCTAAATCACTTGAGCATTGTTGTAGCTAGCTTTGATTGGAATTATGTAACTAGTTGAAAATCTAATCCTATGACAATTGCCACATATAAGAGTGGCATATTTTAAGAACAACTCTACTTTCCATCCTTCTACAAATTATTACCATCAACAAAAGTGCCTGCAACAAAAGCAAGAACTGACTGTTTGTCTGATATAACACACTAAGCAAAAGATCCCACACAGTTCTACAGGCTCTGGATGATTAAACAAAAGCCACTGTTATAAATATAAGCTCAATAAGGTTTTACATAAGCCACAGAAACATACATATTTGCTATCAGTATATTCTGCACAATTTACAAGGGTATATAAGCAACAACTCCAAAACAACCTTCTATATCTCATCTCTAAGCCTAGTTTGCAGGGCCTTGGACATTCCATTCACTATGAGAATGATGTGCCACATTATAGGGCTTGAAAATTATAATGCTTAGTACTACTATCAAAGAGTTTACAAGCTTACTGTACAAAGGATGTACCAGAGATATGACTAGTTAATTATAACAGATGTAAATGATTCAACACCCAAAAGAATTATATGAGCAAGGCTCAAGAGTATTAGAACAGGGAAAAATCAAGGCTGACAAGAGTATTCAAGGAAAGCAAAAGATATAAAATTTCCATATACTTCTTCCCACTGGTACTACTTACCCTCTTAGGAGGCTTCTTTCTTTTCTTTTCAGGACATTTAGATTAGATACAATTTTTCTTCTGTTCCTTTTACAATTCTAAAACTACTGTATTAAGATTTGGACTATTATTATGTACCATATAAGCTTAATAAAAATCATATTTGATATATTCAAAAACAGTTTATTTTGAAAAGTATAAATTCATTTTTAATTGTTTGATGTGAGTGGTGCTGATATCTTTCTAGGAGAATCTGAGACTCCCTCCTTTACATCTTTGCAAGAGAAACACATATACTTAAGCTTTTCAAAAACCTAAAATCCAAGAATTAGATTTTTTTTTAATCACCTTCCAGACATTGCTAAGGACTATCAAATAACACTTAAATGTGTTTAGATTACCAATGGTTTTGAAATTCAAAGTCACTATGAGTCTCTTTCAGTCAGCATGTTAACAGCAAAGAACATATTATTTCTCTAATGATTCCTTTTACAAAGACTACCTTGAGTGGCCCTGATAACTTACTAACTCACTATTTCTAACATTCTCTCCAAAATGTTATAAAAACAATACAAATCAAGAAAGAGTGTTAAATATTTATGGGTAATGACTAAACAAATCATATTTTATAATCTCAATAAGTTCCTTATACAACCTGATTAATCTTCAACATGTCCCTAGTTATTCCTTTTTCCAGTTCCCACGGCCATTGATCTAAATGTTTACTACATTCCTTAAATCTTGACTCTACTCTCATTTTTAACATGGACCCTGCTTCCCATCCCTACAACATTTAAGCATACTCCTACCTTAGAAACCCCTTCCCCTCAATTCCATATTCTTCTCTGCCTCTTTCACAATGAAACATCTTGAGTAATCTACACTCATTTTCTCCACTTCTTACCTCCTATTTACTCTTCAAACCACTCTAATCTGGCTTCCATACCCATGACTCCATGGAAACTTCTCTCTTTGAGGGCATCAGTGATGTTCAAATTGATCAATCCAATGGATATTTTTAAGATTTCATCTATTCAATTCTCTCAGTAGTACTCAAGCCAACTCACTATTCCCACCTTGACTGCCACATTCTTCTGGTTTTTCTCTGATACCTCTGGCTGTCCCTTTTCACTCTCCTGTGCAGTCTCTTTTCTCTGCCAATCCCTTAAATATGATTGTGATGGCTTAAAATCCCTCCACAAATTCTTTGACACTCCTTTCAAAAGGTAGAGCCTAATTCTCCTGCCCATGCCTAAAATTCCCACCCCCATGAGCATGAGCTGAACTTAATGATTCGTTTCTAATGAACAGAATAAGTCAGAAGTGATGTCCGCAGACCAGGTCATACTAAGCACTTTGGCTTCCTCCTGGCTCTCACTTGGATTACTCCTTCTGAGTGAAGGCAGATGCTTTATCATGATGACACTCATGTAGCCTAACGGAGAGGCTGGCTGGTGAGGAACTGAGGCCACCTTCCAACAGCCAGCAAGGAACTAAGGCTTTCTGCCAACAGCCGTGATTGTGAGTCATCTTGGAAGCAAATCCTCCAACTCCAGTCAAGCCTTTCAGGTGACTGCAAACCTAGCCAATGTCTTGACTGCAACTTCATGAGAGACTCTGAGGCAGAACCACCTAGCTAAGTCACTCCCAAAGTTCTGAGCCACAGAAACTATGCAATAATAAATATTTGTTGTTTTAAGTGGCTAAAATTGTGGGTAATTTGTAACCAAGCAATAGATATCTAATCCAACGGTGTTTCTCAATGTTCTCTTCAAAGCTCTCTATTATTCCCACTCACTCTCTCAACTCTCCATTTGTGTAAAGCTAATATTTACCTGTAACCCAGATTTTTTTCCTAAGTTCCAGATTACACGATATCTTTACATCAATTTCAGCATGCCCCAAAGCAACCACCTTTCCCACCCCAACCTATACTTCTTATCCTTCCTATCATCATTCATCAAAGGAAATCTAAAAACCTGGATTTCATCAGACTCCTCCTCCCCTTTCACTCACATCCAATCAGTCACTGAAATCCTGTCAATATGACTTCATTATTTTTCTGTAACCATAGTATTCTTTAAAGAATATAAATTTTACCTGAACCTATTGATCAATTTTAAAAATCACAGAGAGACAACCAGGCAACATGTGCCACTTGATGTACAGGTTTCCCCTGTTACCTGAAAGTAGAGTGTTCCTATGAAACCTTCCTGAAATGGCATAAAGCAAAGAAGCAATAACCTTAGGACACATCTTTCTAACGGATGCACAAAATAAATCAAGATAAAGCAAAGATGCTCACAGACACAGTTCAAAGCTATGGCAGCTTGATGCTGTGTAGTTCCCAGGGAAGGAGCTTATTGGCGCCACTCTTGCTGCTTTGGGGTGCTCACTGCCTCTATAACAGCTCACTGCAAAAAAAAACCTCTGAATGCTATTTTTGCTTTTCACCTATTTTCCATAAAAGCAAAAATCCTCTTTGGATTTCTTCTGGTTAGCAAAAACAGGTACTAATATAGGTCTTTCCTAAAAGTGAAGTGGGGTAAAGCAAACTCTCAAAAAGCGGGAGATAGCTGTAATATGTTCCACCTACAAAGTATTCCTGCCCAAAGGAAAAAAAAAAGTTAAGCTTCTATCTCTAATTATAAGTTTATAGGAAACACGGAGGACAAAGGAACATGTATAAACATATCACAAGAATATTATCAGCAAAATCCAGAATGTAGAAAATCTACAGAATAATTTGCTGTCTTCAACCAATGAATGGCAGGACTTCCCTGGTGGCACAGTGGTTAAGAATCTGCCTGCTAATGCAGGGGACACGGGTTCAAGCCCTGGTCCGGGAAGATCCCACATGCCACGGAGCAACTAAGCCCGTGCACCACTACTGAGCCTGAGCTCTAGAGCCCACGCCTCACAACTACCGAAGCCCACATGCCCTAGAGCCCGCGTGCCACAAGTACTGGGCCTGAATGCCGCAGCTACTGAGCCCCCGTGCTGCCACTAAAGCCTGAGCACCTAGAGCCTGGCTCTGTAACAAGAGAAGCCACCGCAATGAGAGGCCCGAGCAAAGAGTAGCCTCTGCTTGCCGCAACTAGGGAGAGCCTGTGTGCAGCAATTAAGACCCAATGAAACCAAAAACAATTTTTTAATTAAAAAAAAAGCAAATGAATGACAAAGAAAAAAAGAGGAAGGAGGACCTATAGACTAAAAGAGACTCAGTTTTATGTGTGGATCTTATTTGGAATCCTGACTCAAATAAACCAACTGGTGAGGGAGAGGTGTTTGAGAAAAAAAATCAAGGAAATTCAACACTGACTGGATAGTTGAAAATATTAATAAATAATTATTATTATTTAGTTGTAATAATGGTATTGTGATAACATTTTTTTAAGAGAGAGACCTTAACATTTAGTAATACATACTGAAATAATCACAAATGAAATAATGAGTTCTGGGATCTGCTTTAAAGTAATCCAGTGGGGCTTCCCTGGTGGCACAGTGGTTGAGAATCCACCTGCCGATGCAGGGGACACGGGTTCGTGCCCCGGTTTGGGAGGATCCCACATGCCGTGGAGCGGCTGGGCCCGTGAGCCATGACCGCTGAGCCTGCGCGTCCGGAGCCTGTGCTCCGCAACGGGAGAGGCCACAACAGTGAGAGGCCCAAGTACCACAAAAAAAATAATAAATAAAAAAATAAAAATAAAGTAATCCAGTGGGCTAGGAAGGAGCTATTGGGAGTATTAATAAGACAAGGTTGGCCATATGTTGATATTGTACAAGCTGGATGACAGGAATTCATTTTACTATCCTCTTTTGTGTATGTTGGAAAGAAATTTTCTATAATAAAACTTTTTTTCTGTAACAAAAAGTGCTTACAACACTTAAATGACTTTCCACTGCCCTGGGGTGTAAAGTCCAAATTCCTTAGCATGGTTGATCAAGAAAGACTTTCATTATCGGGCCCCTGCTTCTCTCTCCAGCTCATCTCACCATTGTCCACCACACAGCCCAAACTCCAGGACTAACAAGCTCCTTACTCTTGTCTCCTCAGAAAACATTTCTTCCCTCTATCTCAAGCAGTTTTCTCTCTCTGCTCACATGGCTAATCTCTATTCACCATTCAGGTAACAGCAAACCTACTTCTCCTAGGAAACCTTTTCTGACCCTCCAAGACAGAGTCAAGTTACCCACCTCTGCACCTCCCAAAATCCTATGCTTCCCTTATCACAGCTCTTACCTGATGTACACGGCAGTAGACTCTAGGTATCATAAGACTATGGACAATATCCATCTTATTTACCATTTTAACCCTTCTTCTTAGCATAGTGCCTGGCACATAGTACATAATCAATAAACATCTGATAAATTTACAAAAGGCATGACCTCCACTAACTTTCTAACCTTCCAACTCCTCACATATCTATATCTCACATAATCTATATCTATATCACATATCTATGTCTCCCTCAATTTTCTTTCCTTTCTTGTCTTTCTTTGTGATCATGATTCACCTAAACAGTTGGCTGTCCACACAGTGTTCCCAAATTTATATCCTTAGCCCTCCCTGGGCATCTCACCTAATAAAAATTCAACAAATTCTGTGCTATAATCTAACAGATCTTCATCTCCATGCCTGACCTATGGCTCCAAATACCTTCTGGACTCAATCTCCTGTTATCTCCCTACACACCTTTACACTAAAGCTGCTCAGAAATTCTCAGTATCTTAATGCATTTTATGTTCTCAAGTTTCCCAATTTGTACATATTTCCCACTGCCTGAAATGCCCTTCGTCTCTTCTACCTTTAAGTCTCGGCTCAAATGTCTCTCTAGCCTTTTTTAGGCAATGTGCCCAAAGCAGTCTATTCTTACTTCTATTATAGAATTTACCATACTGCTTTGAAATTATGTTTAGCTGTCTGCTCTGCTAGATTGTGAGTTCCTAGATGGAAGGGACTCTCTCCTTCGTGCTTGTACCTCCAACATATATAGTAAAGTGCCTATTAAAAAGTCCCAGATAAATGCTTGCTGAATGAATAATTGTTTCTAATAATTTAAAGACTGAGCTTGAGCTGAAAAGATTGCCTAATTCTACTTTTCTAAAGAAGGTTATCAGTTTCTCTGTTCCTGTATTGGTCAGAATAATATACTAAACTCTTTTTCAAAAACCGAAAATTTACATATTATGAAAATAAAAGAAATGTAAAGTAAAAAGACCATCCATTCCCAGAAGATAGGTTTG
The DNA here is from genome assembly GCF_002837175.3 of Physeter macrocephalus. Classification (NCBI taxonomy): domain Eukaryota; kingdom Metazoa; phylum Chordata; class Mammalia; order Artiodactyla; family Physeteridae; genus Physeter; species Physeter macrocephalus. The sequence goes on from NC_041217.1 coordinate 141,216,525, forward strand.
GGTCTGGGCCCAGGTCCAGAAGAGAAGATCCAGGCTAAGGTGAGGTTTGGGTGATCTATTTAGTTCACAGCAATTGCTGTGATCCTTTCCAACCCTGAGATTATCCCAATATCAGTTCTTGGTACAGGCTGACTCTAAAACAAGGCCAATTTAATTTAGTCCAGGGTTTTCACGGCCACCCTAGAATAGGCCTGCAACCACAGAGCCAGACCAAAGCCCGAGTGATTTTGGAAACAAGGAATAGAGTAACTTGCTATTTACTGCTCTGCTTAAAATGCTGTGCAACCGGGGCTTCCCTGGTGGCGCAGTGGTTGGAAGTCCGCCTGCCGATGCAGGGGACGCGGGTTCGTGCCCCGGTCCGGGAGGATCCCGCATGCCGCGGAGCGGCTGCGCGCCCGGAGCCTGTGCCCCCCGCCGGGAGAGGCCACAGCAGTGAGAGGCCCCCGTACCCCAAAAAAAAAAAAAAAAAAAAAAAAATGGTGTGCAACTAATTCAGATACTCCTCCTAGAAGATGCAGCTCCAAGTTAACAGCCACATGCAAATCATCAAGATGTACCTTCATCCTTCCAAATCCTAATGTACTGAAACAATGTCCAAGTGTACAGAATTCACTGCCAACATTCAATGTCTCCTACTTTCTCTTTAAGTGAATATCTAGCCTTTTCCCATCTTTACTGGACCTCCTCTAATTTGGGATTGAGTATCATTTTATTTTCACAAGATCATTTTATTTTACAATATTTCTCTGTGGTTTCTCTGCAAGCAAATACTTTAACACCAAAGAACAAGAAAAAAAGCTTCTAAATATCCATTAGTGAGAAATATGATACCTCCTGCTGGCAGGGATGATGTTTTTATAGTCTAATCTCAGAAGGGAGGATAAGTAATGGGGGGGAGGGTGGCAAGGAAGAAGTATAATTTAAAAAACCGTATTTAGCCAGTAAGACAAGGAGAGATTTGTCAAGATATTCAGAAACTAAAAGGGCAAGGAGGCAGAAAAACGATATGACAAAGGAAGAAAAACAGGAAAAAAAGAAGATTCTGTCTGCGCTAGGAGTTCCCAAGAACCCCAGCTTGGGGCCTCTCCAGTGTGACCCTAGATTCAGACCCACACAAAGTTGGGATTTGTAGAGTAACTTCATTCCATAGTGCCACTCACTGAAATTACTCTACCTTGAATAGGCTGGAAAGGTTCAGAAGGATTTTCTGATTATCACTTCTACTGAAACCCAATATTACTCTTCATTTATCTGAACTATGGGATTTCATAATTCCAGAGTTTTCAGGATGCAATGTTCATTTGCCTCTCTTTCATGGCTACCTAAAGATAATCTTGAACAATGTATTTAAACCTCATTCAGGTTTGGTCTTTTTTTTTCCCTTTAAAAATTATGTAAAGAAAGGAAGTTGATGTTGAAAGTTATACTTGTTACTCCTGCAGGCTTGCCTTTAGTAACTCAAAGATTGCATTTTTCTCCTTCCTGTAGTGAAAGTGAAGTGTAATGGAAAAAGTAAAAAAGCCAGTTATTTAGAGCCCTGATAACACTGCTTACTGCTAGCTCTGTTATCTTGAGCAAACTGCTTAAAAGCCTGGAGCCTCAGATTCCAAAACTGTAAAATGGGGATAATGAATACCTACCCCTCAGAGTTATAGTGAGTAAAATGAATTAAGGGAACCACTAGATTAGAAGATAAGCTCCAGAGAAAAGGAATGGTGAATATATTGATCTCTGTTGATTCTTACGCGTGTGCACACACCCACCCACCCCTAGCCTAAAGCAATAACAATTAACATGTAGTAGGCGCTCAATAAATATTGTTTAAATTAACGAAAAAATACTAGCGTCCCCATTTCTCTCATTGACATTAACCCTCCTTCCATAATAATAATTTTTTTCCTTCTGTCTTCTATTATTTTCCAAAGCCTTCAGGACATTCTGTTTTGTTCTTTTAAGAGGCTTCTTCCCTCTCATTGGCTATTATTAACTAGACACCATTCAGAGACAGTACTTTGGAAAGTAATTTCTCTAATTCCACCCACCTTCCATTTCTAATGCGTCGGGGGTGGAGGGATAGTCAGAACATAAGATTCATAGCAATTCATGGACCTTCCCACGGCCACTGATTCGTGTTTAACGACACTGAAGCCCTTAACTCAGCCCTTCCCGGAATATAACTTTCAGGAGACATCGCACTATGCAGTCTCTCTTCGCTAACAAGAGACTCCTGTGTAGGAAATCCTCCGCTCTCAAAAGTTAAGGCGTCGGTCACGCTCGCCTCCCGCGGAATGGAGGCGGGAGTCCTGTGAAAAGAGACGCTCAACTTGGGCAGACCTGCGAAGGCAAGTCACTTCAGGACCCGGCCAAGCTCGTCAGACCACTGCTCTAAGAAAGCAGCGCTCCTCAATCCCTGGAGGGAAGATAAGGGGCGCGGCCGTCTACAGGGCCTGGGGGGACAATATCAAATCCATGATTAACACGGGGAAACCGCACGGACCGCGCAACCGAACCCCTCAAGCCATGACTACAACCACCCACTCACCTACAACAGCACCCCGCTCCACCCCCGCAACAAACACCCGACCCTAAGAAACACGGGTCGCCCCCAGCCCATAAATCATACAGCCGGTACCTGCTTACTGGCTGAGCCAGCATCTCTTTCACCCTCATTGGCTATCAGGGACGTAAAACCCTCCCTCACGAGGGAGCCCTCCCGTACGGCTGCACCCCCAGCCTAGCAACCTCTTCCCGGCTACCAAAACGCCCGGTCCCCACCTCCACCCAGGGATCGCAACCCCCGAGGCGCTCGGGGCTTTGCCTCCGAGGACTTACTGTGTAATAGGAGAGCAGCCCTGCATTGTAGTCCAGCACGAACCAACGGTACTGCCAGCCCTTCATTACGTTAGTCCATTTACTCAGCGGCCCTTCCATGATGGACGCCATCTTGGGAGCCGCCAATGACAACAAATTGCCTGACGTCAATCGCCTATAAGGCATTCGGCATGCGGTGGGCGTGGCCGTCGCGGGCAGGGGCGGGGCCAGGGCGGGACAAGCGGCTCCTCGCCCTGGTGGACTCGCTGACCCATATCCCCAGCTATCAAACTCAAAAAACGATTTTATGGGGAGCCTGTTGTGTGTAGGACTCCATACCTGAGATGTGAAGAACTCAAGCATGACTACTGCTGTTAAGATTATTTATTAACATAAATAATTTTACTGCCCATGATGATACCTTACACATCCAAAAGATTTCACATCTGATATTCATTTAAGCAATCATTTCACAAACCCATTCATTTAATAAATACTTTTTTTGTGTGTGCTAGATACTCTTAGGCTTTGGGGATTCAGCAGAGACTTCATGATGCGAACAGGAAATAAAATAAATAGTAAATTATACAGTATGTTACAATTTGGTAATTTGGAGAAAAATTAAGCAAGGAAAGAAGCAGAGAGTAGGGGCTACAATTTTAAGTTCCCAAACAGAGAAGACCTGAATGAGAAAGTAACTTTTGAGCAAAGACCTAAAGAAAGGGAAGGAGGGAGGCTGGCAAAGGAACAGCAGATTGTTCATTGTGAGTGGAGCAGAAAGTAGTTGGAGATAAGGTCAGAAAGTAAGGGGAAATCACGTAGAGCCTATAAGGACAATGGAAGTATTGTCCTACATATTGAGACAATGTCTGAGGTCCTGGGAATGCAACGCTGAAGGAGACAGAAAGGTTCCTTGCTAAGAGCTTAAATTCTGTTATGGAAAGCAGACACTAAACAAGTAAACAAGAAAAATATCTAATAGTGATGAATGCCTTGCAGAGAATTTAAGTAAGCTGATGTAATAGGAAGCCAATGGGTAGCTACTTTATATTAGGTGTCTGTGAGTGGTGCCTCAGGAAATGGCATTTAAATTGAGATGTGAAGGGTAAGAAAAAGGGAACTAAGAAGCAGGGCATTAGCTAGAAGTGGCTGTGAGATCAAGGAAGAGGTTTTCTTTGTCTTTAATTTTTAAATTTCTAATTTTTTGCACTTAAAAGTATTTTGTATATTCAGGTACTGTGCTGTGAATCCCTCCTCTTTGCTGATAGCAGAAGCTCTAGGAAAAAGAATATCACTGAGGGAGCTAAACAGAGAACCTGCTTGCTAGCTAATCAAGTTGGGTGAAGAGCTAAAGTAAGATCAAATTTATTATGCTTGATCTGCTTGCTATCTTTTTTCTCAGTTTTATTGAGATATAATTGACATATAACATTGTGTAAATTTAAGATGTACATGATTTGATATATGTGTATATTGTGAAATGATTACCATGCTACGTTTAGTTAACATCCATCACCTCACCCCATAATTTTTTTTCTTGTGATGAGAACTTTTAAGATCTACTCTCTTAGCAACTCTCAAATATACAATACAGTATAGTTAACTATAGTCACCATGCTTTACACTACATTCCCAGAACTTATATATCTCACAACCAGAAGTTTTAATATTTTGACCAACTTTTAGTTTGATGTGGTCCCACTTGTTTTTTTTTTTTTTTGCTTTTGCTGCTTTGTGCTTTAGGTGGTGTCATATCCAAAGAAATCATTGCCCAGACCTATTTCAAGAAGCTTTCCCCTGTTTTTTTCTAGAAGTTTTATGGTTTCAGGTCTTACAATTAAGTCTTTAATCCATTTTGAGTTAATTGTTGTGAGTGGTTTAAAAAAGGTCTAGTTTTATTCTTCTTCATATGAATTTTCCCAGCACCATTTATTGCAAAGACTACCTTTCCCTCACTGAATGAGAATTCTTGGCTCCCATGTCAAATATTAGTTGACTGTATATGCATGGGTTTATTTCTGTGCTCTTGATTCTGTTCCACTGATCTATATATCTGTTTTTATGCCAGTGTCATACTGTTTTGATTACTATATCTTTGTAATATAGTTTGAAATCAGAAAGTGGGATGCCTCCAGCTATGTTATTCTTTCTCAGGATTGCTTTAGCTAAGCAGACTCTTTTGTGGTTCCAAATGAATTTCAGGATTTTTTTTTTTCTATTTCTGTAAAAAATGCCACTGGAATCTTGAGAGAGATTTCATTGAATCTATAAGTGGCTTTGGGTAGTATGAATATTTTAACAATATTAATTCTTCCAGTTCATGAACACAAAATAGCTTTCCATTTATCTGTGCCTTCTTCAATTTCTTTCATTAATGTTTTATAGTTTGCAGTGTACCGATCTTTCACCTCCTTGGTTAGATTTATTCCTTAAGTATTTTATTGTTTTTTGTTGCTGTTGAAACTGTGTCCCATAGGGTTAACAGAAGCTGGAGCCTAAACAGAAATCCTTGAGTGTGTCTTACAGAACAGCAGATAAGGAAACAACTTGTTAGTAACCCCTCTGTTTGTAACCTGCCTTTACTGATTAAGTCTGCTGTCAGATTGTTTGATTTTTTTTTCCTTTCTCTAACTGCATACCGTCCAAGCTTCACATAGCTAGGTAATATATCACCATACTTCTTAACCACCCCTACAGATAACACTTCTGATATATGGGTCACTATAGTAACAGGAACTTAAGTTGTTTTCCAGAAATTTGGAGTCGGCTCCTGCCCAGTTCAGACTGGCTAAGACTAGTGGGGACCACTGACCCTAAAACTGGGCCTGCTCAGAACACTGAATACCTCACCTTTTCCCTACCTCCAATCACATTTCCCCACACTGAAAACCACCGTGCTTCTTTATCCCATAAATATCACAGGCCTGTCGCCCTTGGGGAGACAGATCTGAAATTTGTTCTCCTGACTCCTCGCATGGCTTCCTCCTGAATAAACCCTTTCTGTACTGCAAAGCTCCATGTCTCAGTTTGGCTTCCTGCATGTTGGGCAAACAAACTTGGTTTGATAACACTATTGTAAATGGGATTGTCATTTTTACGTTTTTTTTCAGATAATTTATTGTTAGTGTATGGAAACACTACTGATTTTTGTATATTGATTGTATCCTGTAACTTTACTGAATTTGGCAATTAGATCTAACTTTTTTTTGTGGAGTCTTTAGGATTTTCTGTATATAAAATCATGTCACCTGCAAACGGAGAAAATTTTACTTCTTCCTTTCTGATTTGGATGTCTTTTATTTCTTTTTCTTGCCCGATTTCTCTGGCTAGGACTTCCAGTACTATGCTGAATAGGAGTGGTGAGAGTGTGAACCCTTGTCTTGTTCCTGATCTTTGAGTAAAAGCTTTCAAGCTTTCACCATTTAGTATGGTGTTAGCTGTGGGTTTGTCATACATGGCCTTTATGACATTACAGTATATTCCTTCCATACCAAATTTGTTGAGAGTTTTAATCATGAATGGATGTTGAATTTTGCCAAATGCTTTTTCTACATTTATTGTGATGATCATATAATTTTTACTTTTCATTCTATTAATGTGATGTGTCATGTTTATTAATTTGCTTGTTGAACCATCCTTGCACTCCAAGAATGAATCTCACTTAATTGCTGTGTATGATTGTTTTGATGTGCGGTTGAATTTGATCTGCTAGTATCTTGTTGAGAATTTTTGCTTCTATATTCAGAGGGATATTGGCCTATAGTTTTTTTGTTTGTTTGTTTTCATGTAGTGTCTGTGTCTGGCTTTGATATCAAGATAGTGCTGCCCTTGTAAAATGAGTCTTGGAGTGTTCCCTTCTGTTCAGTGTTTTTGAAGGGTTGAGAAGGATTGGCATTAATTTTTCTTTGAATGTTTGGTGAAATTCACCAGTAAAACTAGGAGCTATACTTCATCCATAGTAATAAGAGGGAGAGCAGTGAGTATGGGTTCAAATGCCATGGATTGGTAGTTTGGTGGTAGAGAAATAAATAAGCTTCTATCTGCTTTTAGTTGAGGAGAGGCTCAAAACTTAGTGGTAGGAATGTGAACTCTGATGCCACAGTACCTAGGTTTGAATCCTCAGGCCCATTAGTTAGTAGCTATATGATATTAGCAAGTTTTCTAACTTCTCTGTGCCTCAGAGTCTCCATCTTTAAAATGTGGATAATAAAAAGTTGTCTTCAGGAAATGAGCTCATACATGTAAAGACCTTAGAACAGTACCTGATAAGATACTGAACACTCAATATATGTTAGTTTTTAGAATTTTCTGAAGAAAATGTGGCGTGAAGAAAGAGGGGAATGTTTGAAAGTGTCATTTCAAAGAGGGAGAAATCAATAGAAGTGGAGTAGGATTGCTGGGCAGTGTTGCATGCCCATTTAAGATTTATGGTCATGGGGACTTCGCTGGTGGTCCAGTGGGTGAGACTCTGTGCTCCCAACACAGGGTTCCTGAGTTCAATCCCTGCTTGGGGAACTAGATCCCACATGCATGCTGCAACTAAGTGTCCGATGCTGCAACTAAGGAGTCCTCATGACGCAATGAAGATCCCATGTGCTGCAACTAAGACCTGGCACAGCCAAAATAAATAAATAAATAAGTAAATAAATAAATAAGTAAATAAATAAATAAATTTTTTCTAAAAGATTTATGATCATGAATTTAAAGTGAGACCAGTCAACAGGGATATCAGCTTTTCTTCAACAATGTCATGCTGTTCAGGAGTAAGCTCAGAGTATGTAGAGAGCTGGATTTATCCAAGTGAGCAAAATGAAGGGAGAGGACAATTAAGTTCATAGTGATATCCAGGGGTGTGATTATGATTATGTACTATGAAACCTATTTTAGGTAAGGAAGGAAGTGAGAACAGGAGGATGAGTTACCCTGGCTCTGCTATTTTGGCTGTGGGGTCTTAGATAAGACTTTGTAGGACTGAAATTCCTCTTCTGTAAGCATGAAGGTAATCATCTCTATCTAATTTAAGTAGTAAATAAGAATATATCTGAAGGGGATAGCAGCCAATAAAAACTACCTTCCAGTTTCCCCCTTCCTTCCTTTCCTTTGGGATAGCCTCTTTCTTAGATTTTACAGTTCAACAGTTTGTTGAAAACAAGGCACATGTTTAGCACCTTCAAGAAAGCCAAAGATGAAGAGACACAGTTCCTATCCAGTAGCTAACCAAGGGCATGAAACATCCATGCAACCAAGCGTAATACAAAGCTACTCTCTTTTCCTTTTGGATATATATTTTTTTCTCACTAATTCCACCATTTATTATCTACCTTGTGTCAGGGACTGTGCCTTGAACTGTGCCAGGATTGTTATATATCTTATCACATTTAATCATCACAATAACCCTATGAATGTGTTAGTTTCCATATTTTACAAATAAGGAAAATGAGTTTCAAAGAGATTAACCAACTTGCCCAGGTACCTATTAGTATTAATTGGTGAGCATCTGAGTCCAATGTAAACACATGTCTATCTTTTTGTTATGCTACGTGACCTCACCAAAAGACACTACACAGTTCTCATAGAAACTTAATATTCCAGAAACATTATTCAGCAGAAAACCTCATGTTGCTGATGTCTTTTGGCATAAACAAAGTGTTAGGATCTTGAAATATTATTATTCAGACTGAGTTAAAAGATTTACAAACTGTCAGTTACTACTCCTCCATTGGCTTCTTAAGAGCAGAAACCAGATCATATTCATCTCTGTGGCCCTAGAAACTAGCCCAATGCCTGGCACACAGAGGTATTTAAAAATTGATGTTTGATCTGAATTATGTGTTCTATTAAAACTCACTTACTGGGACTTCCCTGTCGGTCCAGTGGTTAAGACTCTGTGCTTCCAATGCAGGAGACGCGGGTTCGATCCCTGGTCGGGGAACTAAGATCCCACATGCCATGCAGCGCGACCAAGAAAAACAAAAACAAAACAAAAAAAACCAAAACACTGACTTACTAAGTTCCAAGTTCTGTGCTAAGAACCATCACCTACATTTTCTCCTTTAATTCCCACATCAATCCTTTAAGATTTGTATTATTACACCCATTTTACAGATGAGGACGTTGGGACACATAGTCATTAAATGGCTTGCACAAGATCACACAGCTAATAAACAACAGAACCAGAATTAGAATCTAGGGGTTTTTTTACCCCACATCCATTCAACCCCAGCTGCAAGCTATATTTGCATTGTCTATGTGTAAATAAAGGTCTTGGACTTGACACAGGCAGCATCATCAACTTCTAAATCAACTTTAACTTTTATCAGGCTCACGGAGGCATCAGCAGGCTCTACTTAACTTCAAATGTCAAAACATAGGTCATCAGGAAGAGCCAGGAGCAAGGGCAGTTCTTGACTCCTAAGACCATGTCCAATTGCACAGCACTTTTTCTACATTCTACACCAAGTGTCAAACTACATGCTTTAGGTCATCAGCTAAAATTAAACATGGTGGAGACACGGCAGCTCTCCCATTCCCACATTCCTCAGTGACTGGCCTCTCTTGGAATGAGGTAGCAGCTGAAGCAGAGCAGCAAATGAGGATCAGACTCAGAATCAGAAGGTAGAGATGATGTTTACCATTAAACATCATACGCTTACCAAGGACAGGTAATTTATCCTGCCACTTAGAATATCAATAAATGTTAAACTAAAGATGTGATTTTTAAAAGATCAGGAATTTCCCTGGTGGTCCAGTGCTTAAGACTCCGCGCTTCCACTGCAGGGTTCGATCCCTGCTCAGGTTACTAAGATCCCGCATGCCACATGGCCAAAAAAAAAAAAAAAAAGATCATTTTGGTAGCAAAACTGACAACAAATCGGAGATGGGCAAGACTGGAAGCAAGAAGACAAACTTTTAAAAAGCTAAGCAAGTAGTAGAAATAGTCTAAACGTGAGCAATGAGAACAATGACGTCAGGGATGGAGAATGGTAAAGATACGGTACTGCATATTTACTGAGAAACATTTTGGAAATGAGATTTTAAAACCCACTAAACAATCAAATTAGATGAAGAGGGAATACAGGGAGGGAGAGATAAGATCAAGTTTTCAAATTTGCACAACTGAATAATTATTTAAGTAATCAAGTTTTTTTTTTCAGGAAGAACAAAAACGGCATTTCTCAATATGAAGTTTCCTTCCTCTACACAGCTGTTTTGAAATGTAATTTTTTTAAAAGTTTCTAGCAAAAATGATTTCCAACATTTCCACAGCCAAGATTGGCGGTACAAATTGTTTCAAAATGCATTCTGTTGCTGCTGGTTTGTTGCCTTCTCTTCCTAAACTGCCCACCAACTGCTTTTTGTTATTGTTGTTGTTGTCATGTTTCTTAATTGGCAGTTGTTGGGCATCAAATAAAACAACATTTACAAAATGCTGCCTTCTTAAGGGAAAACACAGAAACCTACAAAAACTTGACCATTCTTTGCTGATTGTAGAGGAAACAGAAGATTGACTTTAAATATAGGAAAGGCAAAGTAAGACATAGCCTATTTTGCCTACAAACAAATCCCAGTTCTTTCCCACCCTTTCCTCCAGCCAGAGAGCAAGAAAGTGAAATATCATGTTTAGGAAAATGTAGCTATGATTTTGAGGCAGAAGCGAGCTGGGGAAGGGAGAGAAAATATTTTAGGACATCTAGACTCTGTAAGTGTTCTAAGGAGAGAAAAGGAGGAATGCATTCATCTTTTGCCCTCCCTTTCTAATGTCCCCTTGGAGATGCACATTACGGCTACCCTGGGCTTTAAACATTTCACAAACATCCTCCCCCCCTCAGATGGAATTGACCCCTCATTCCCTTGTGCCCCACCTATTCTCTGAACAAATTTCTAACAGAGAGTCTGGGACACCTTATAACGTCGATTATTGTGTGGTTCACAGAGACTGAATGCCCCCCAACACCGCCCTTGATAGTGGGTTCTTTGAAGTCTTGGTCATATGTGCATCCTCAACTTAGCTCAGGGCCTGAGACGGACAATAATGAAACAGTGGAAGCCACTTAGCAGCACCAGGCAATCTGGATAAAAGGTGAGGGGAGGCAAGGGAAGCTGGTTTGTTGGAAACAGTTTTTACTTATATTTTGTATTTATTTGAGTTGGTTTAGAGGAGTTAATAGAGATTAAGAGGCTAAATCTCCTGGGCCTCCTTCCTCAATAAATGTTGAGGAAAAAGTAGCTTCTCAAGACTACAATCTCCTTGAGGTCAGTGACTTATTCACCTGTATATTCCCAATGTTGAGAACACTGCCTGGGACACAGTAGCCCACACTGAATGTTTGTGAAACTGATTTGAACTGAGCTCCTTGCTTTTCTCTTGTTGCTGTTGATCCTTGAACCATGCAGGGTCAGGGGCACCCACCCTAGGCAGAGTGGAAAATCTTTGTGTAACTTTAGAGTTGGCACTCTGTATCCAAGGTTCCCCATCTGTAGATTCAACCAACCACGGTTCGGATAGTATTGTAGTAGTCTATTGAAAAACAATCCAGGTATAAGTGGACTTGCACAGTTCAAACCCTCGCTGTTCAAGGGTCAACTGTATTCCCCTTTCCTGGAATGATCTTTCCTTTTTTCTCTGCCTGGGGAAATTTTTACTGATCATGCAAGTCCCAGTTTGAATGTCAATTCCTCTTTGAGGGCTTCTTCGGACACCCACCCTATGCCAACAGCCAGACAGAACTAATCTTACCCTTTACTATGTCCCGTAGCAGATTACACACTTCTCGAATACAGATAGCAATTATCTCACAATGTCCTTAATGAGTTCAGACACAATGTATTGTGATCATGTATGGTGGGAGGGAGATGCAAGAGGGAGGGGATATGGGGATATATGTATACATATAGCTGATTCACTTTGTTATACAGCAGAAGCTAACACAACGTTGTAAAGCAATTATACTCCAATAAAGATGTTTTAAAAATTATATATAGTATGATTCTAATTTTATTAAAAATGTGCATATCTTCCCTGAAGACTATAAGGATATACAGGGACTTCCCTGGTGGCGCAGTGGTTAATAATCCGCCTGCCAATGCAGGGGACACGGGTTTGAGCCCTGGTCCGGGAAGATCCCACATGCCTCAGAGCAACTAAGCCCGTGCGCCACAACGACTGAGCCTGCACTCTAGAGCCTGCGAGCCACAACTACTGAAGTCCGCACGCCTAGAGCTCATGCTCCACAGCAAGAGAAGCCACCGCAATGAGAAGCCCGCGCACTGCAATGAAGAGTAGCCCCCACTCGCCGCAACTAGAGAAAGCCTGCGCA
>NC_041217.1:141228767-141249307 GCF_002837175.3 Physeter macrocephalus
CCGCGCACAGCAGCGAAGACCCAACGCAGCCAAAAATAAATAAATAAATTTATTTATTTTTTTTTTTAAGAAAAGAATATACAGAAAAACATCTGTAGTCAGTTTGTGGGATTGTGGTTGACTATTTTTTTCTTTATAATTCTTTTGTCTTTTCCAAATTTTCTACAAGTAAAACTGTATTTATAATGAGAAAAAAATGCCATTTTGTGAAGGAATAAAAAAAGATTACAATAAAAAATACCAGGTATTTTTTATGCCAGCTCTGAATTTCCCAGGTATTTGTCATCTATAATCATAATATGCCTGCCTTCTTGAGGAGCTGGAATAAACCAGCATCACAGTTCAAGCAGTGATATCCTATCAAGTCCTGCCAGAACAGCCTTCTACCGCAATCAGGAGCCCTGCAGAATTCCTCATTCTCTATCTGTCTAGGTCTCCACATGAGCTGACACGACATGTCAGCTGCAAACTTGGAGACAAGTCACTGCAGCCAAAAATTTGCAGTGTATTCATTCACTTTTTTCAGGAAGTAGCCTTCCCTAGCACCAGTTCTGAGTCAAGCCCTGGACCAAGTGCCGAGGACAAAGATCAGTCATGCATGGTTTCTGTCCTCAAGGAACACAATGTGTTGCTGCACAGGACAATTCATGCTAAACCAGTGGTGAGGAAGGGTGCTATGGGAGCACAGGGGAGACACCTAAGCCAGTCTATTGACAGGGTAGAGTGTATCAGTCTGCACAGGAAACAGATGGTCTTTCCTTTCCATGTCCACTGCCACCACCTTGGTTCAAGCCTGCACCATTTCATGCTTGGATCACTATCATAGCTTGGAGTTATCAACTCCACTATTGCTCCCTTCAGCCTGGCCTTCACACTAACTGTGGGAGCCATTCATATTTATAAAGAAAAGATAAAATTTAATTCCTTACTTTTCAGTCTTACTCTTAGAGTCACTCCTCTCCCCATGTCCAAATATGACACTAGTTTCCTAAATTCATCTCATTGTTGATCTGTGCGACATCTTTGCTATTTCTGCCCTCTCTGTGTTAAATATCTTTCCTCCTCTGTGTTTGTCTAAAAAATGCCCACTCATTTTAGGGTTTCTGCTAGAGTGTCTGTCATGTCTTTTACAAAGATTTTCTTTTTTTTTAAGACTACCCCACCCCCTCCACCTATGAAGATGTTCTTGATTTCTCCCACAACTAGTTAGATTATTATTCCCTCATTTGAATGGCTACTATAGCACTTGTAACAATTTCTTGCATTTATTGGTTTACGCATCTGCCTTTTTCATTAGATTTTAAACTCTCTAAGGGCAGGAGTTTTTAATTCTATTCATCTCAGTATCCAAAGTACCTAGCCCAGGAGTTGGCAAACATTTTCTGTAAAGTGCCAGACAGTAAATATTTTAGGCTTTGCAGATCAGACATTCTCTATCACAACTACTTAACTCTGCCATTGTAGGGCAAAAGCATAAATGAATGGGCATGGCTGTGTTACAATAATACTTTATTTACAAAAATAAGTAGCAGGACAGATTTGCCTTTGAACCATAGTTTGCTGATCCCTGACCTAGTGTATGATGGACTTACAATAAATACTTAATGAATTTCTTTCGAATGTAGAATGAAGTGGTAGAGGCAGGATTTGTATCCCATTACATTCTGTAGTAGATGCTAATGGTTTCTTGTCCATTTTTTTTTCTTGGCATTCACATCTACACACTGAAAGCCACTTACAGGGAATACTTACAGCTCTTTGCCTGAAGGTTTTAATTTTTTTTTTTCTGTCCAGAGAACATACTTGGCCTGTGGGCAGAGCAAGCTAGGCGTTTCAGAGATTTAATGTCACAAGAAGCAGTTTTTAACTCAATGATGGATGGCGAGTTGGTGGATAATACCTCAGCTTCCTCACCCCTCCATTGAGACACCCTGAATGTGTCCTATACTGTCTCCCAGAGTCCCCCAGCATAACTGAGCTCCAGTGGGCTACCATGGTACCTAGCTTGATAATGTATATATTTTTGGCTTTCTTCACTCCCCTGTCTCACTACCCTACTCCCGCCCAGGTTTTCTGCCATCACATCCTGAATAAGTTACTTGGATTCCAACCCAAACCAAGAAACATATTCCTACAACTAAACATTCTACTACACCACAATGTTTAGCCAGAAGACCCCTGCTAAAATGTTTTTGTTACCTGTAAAAGTAACATACAAATTATTAGTACCCCCTAAAATATTGGCACAGAATAATCTGGTTATCATTAAAAAGGAAAAGGAAAGGAAAGGAAAGAAAAGAAAAGAAAAGAAAAGAAAAGAAAAGAAAAAAGAAAAAGGAAAAGAAAAGAAAAAAGAAAAGACGAAGAGAGCTTTTAGAGACTGGAAGATAGAATAGGCTCTGCTATAAACCAGCTGTGTGATCTTGGGCAAAACACTTAACCTCTCAAACAAAGAAACTTTGTTCCCTTTCTGGGAAATAGGGGCAATATCACTTCACTGGGTTTTTGTGAAGATGAAATAAGACAAGGTATTAAAAATGTCTTACCATGTCCCCCAAATGGAGCTCTAAGATGGTTTTCTCTCCAAGTCTAAAATCTTTTTCTTAGTCCTCATTCTCCTTGGCCTCAGTTGACTTATTTTTTGTATAGGTACACAATGTCGTTATTCCTAATACTGTTTGTTCATTATCTTTTACACCTGCATGTAGCTTTTCTCATTTATATTGCTAGCTTCCAAAGGCAGAGGCTTTATCTTATGCTTATTTATAATTAAATGAAGTCATATATTTGAAAATGGTTTGCAGACTGCCGAGTGCTCTGTTATTATTCACCTCATTCCATCAACATGTTTTGAGTACCCACTGTATGCCAGTCAATGTGCCACACATTCAGGATACAGAGAGAAGTAAGATTTGGTCTCTCATTCAAGAGTTTAGTGAAGGAGACAGATTATGATGGTTTATAAATAATCATACAATGAGACGTGTTAGGGGAGGGGTATGATGGAAGGCTTTGAAAGCTCCAGTAATGTAACTATTTGCCTGAGAGAGATAGTGACAGAACTGAATTCCAGTGCAACCTCCACCCTTTACTAGCATGGGACTTTGGCCAAGATACTCAACCTTTAGACTGCAGATTCTGAGAACTGAGAATAAGAATACCTCCCACACAGAACTGCCCTGAGGATTAAATAAGATGATAAATGCAAAGAATCCAGCATAGTACTTCTACATAACTGGTGTCCAACACCCAAGTGCATTCCTTTTTTTCCTTTTTTTCTAGGGAAGGTAGGAAAGGCTTCCAAAGGAAATAGCATTTGAACTGAGCTTATCAACATGAAAATTTTGCTTTCTTACCCACGGAGGAGAAACTAACACTAGTAGATTAGCTAATAGGAATAGGTACTCTCTCTGGGGTTTCCCAGAATGAAGAGGGGAAAAATATTCCAAGCAAAGAGAACAGTATAGGTAAAGACATAATGTTTTGAGACTATGTATTGTGCATTTGGGGAATGGCATATCCTTCCAGATGGGGTAGGGTGAGGTAAACCAGTGAACCCATGGTGGGAGATGGGGCTAGAGAGGGAGACCTGGGCCAGGCTGAATACCGTTTGCAAAGTTCTTTTCCTTCTGATATCTATTGTTTAGAGTTTAAACTTCCAGCTAGCCCTGCAGAACTGCAGACACACTATCCTTAGAGAGAAAAAAGTTCTCACAGGTTCACAGGGTTCCAACCCTTAAGTGGAAGCATATCAATTACAAAGATCTCACCTCCTATCTAATTCCCAAGACTACACAGTGATTTCCAAAACATGGGCTTTGATGCATAATTTATGCATTCACTCTGTAGCTTTGTAATTAAATCTGCAGAGGATTTGGAGATACACAGCAATACTGGTACAATTCCTTGCATAAACAAGTTTATGGTGCCTAAACACACCATACAGGAGTGGAAAATTGATGATTTTCAACACTCCCCTATTTATATAGCTAGTGATAGATTGTGTTATGAATGTAATTAAGTGGACCCAGAGCATGTATGTACTGACAAATAAGATTAAAAAGCATGTGACTGATAGACCCACACAATCCTTCCTGATCCAAATTTCTGTTACAGTCTGAGTCTGTACCATGGATTCCAGCTTTCTGATATTTATTATGTATGCTCTGAACTGTTCTCTAGGACATCTGGTGGAAGAAATCTGATAGTTGTCAAGTGTTCACTGTATTCTGGCACTGTGAGGATAATTTCACTTTCATATTACTGAGTGCTTACTCTTTGTCAAGTGCTCTAGGTATACAAATGGAGAACAAATCAGACTTGGTTTCTGCCCTCATGTAGCTTCTAAGTATCTCAAGTAAACCTCATAACGACCCTTCAAAATTAGAATTTTAAAGAGAAGGAAATGAGAACTAGGTGAGGTCAGTAATTGGCCCCAGAGCCAACTTATACTTTAGGCAGAGTAGACATAGTATTCAGGTCCCAAGAAAATGTTTTAATATTAATTTCTTTTTAAATCAGAATTTTAAAATGAATATAATAATAATGAATATATAATAATGAATCCAGTCTGAATTATATTTGTCTTTATGCCATGCAGCAATGCACATATATTTAAATACTTTTTTTTTTTTTTTAGTGGAGGTTGGGGCCCATGAAGGCAAAAGTGCCTAGGGCCTACAAAAGTCATAATATGGCCCTGACTGGCCAAAAGTCACAATGCAGGTAACGGACAGAACAAAGTCAGGCAGGCCCCGGTAAGCCTGACATCCCATTTGATTAGATGCATCTAGAGGGTAGAAACTGTGCCTTCATTCCTCTCCTGGTACCTGGTTCCTAGGGGTAGCCCAATAAATGCTGAATTAAATTGTATCAAGTCACCCCAAATTGCTTTATACAGTGAACAATGAACAGTAAATTCTTACAGATTGAAGAAAACTCTGTGAATGCTGCAAAAATCATGTGGGCCTACCCATCTGGAAAATAAACCTGTAAATGAAGCCTATGCATTTTATCAATTTGTAGAATCTTGGGGTCAAAAGATTAAAACATGCATTTTTCTTTCCTTGCAAACAAAGATGCTTATCTTATACTATATATTGGACCTCTGACAAATCTCTGATGTCAGCATGATGTCCTAAAGATAAATATAATTACGTACATAATAAAAAAATTTAAATTCATCCATTCATTTAACATTCAGTCTGTTAGGAACAGAGAATATAACAACAAAGAAGCTACAGTGCCTCTGAGGAACACATGTTTAACTTAATCTACTTGTTTCACAAAAAATGAACAGAGTCTGTGGGAATGTTAGCAAAGTAGAACGGATGGTTCCAATTTATCAGAATTGAAACATAATACAATCTCTCACATTTTGAGTATAACAGTGGTAGCGGTTATTAGTGTTAAGGCAGCACTCCTAATGCTTATCATCTCACTTTCCTTTCAAAACCCTGAACCCCACCAGTGTCTAGAGCAGCAATTCTCAACTGTAGACCAGTTTTGCACACAACCCCCGGAGGGACATTTGGCAGTGTCTGGAGATATTTTTAATTCCCACATCTGTGGGGGAGTGGAGAGTGCTAGCGGTATCTAATGAGTGAAAGCCAGGGATGCTGCTAAATATCCTACGATGCAAAGGAGAGTTGCCCCACTGCAAAGAGTTATCTGGCCCAAAATGTCACTAGTGTTGAGCTTGGAAAACCCTGGCCGGAAGAACCAAATCCAAATTCCTGCTGGCATTCAAGGCCTGGACCTTGAATTTGGCCCTTCCCACCTTTTCACTTTATCTCCTTGTGTCTTGTTCTCCGGACCCTCCATCTTCCCAGGAACCTTATGCTCCAGCCCGATCAGACAGTCACAAAATTTTAAAGAGTGATTAAGCATTGGACTCTAAAGTGAGGCAGACCTGGCTGTGTATCTAGGCTTTGCAACCTGTCAACTGTGTATCCTTGGGCAAGTTACCCACCATCTTTAAGACTCAGTTCCTTCTTCTGAAAAGTGCAGATAACAGTAGTTATTGTTTTACAAGGATCACAGGAGATGATGCAAGTAAAGCCATTGGACGCTGTCTGGCACATCTTTATGACCCTGTGCCCCTGTGCTCCTGCTGTTCTTGTCTTTCGTGTGTGTGTGTGTGTGTGTGTGTGTGTGTGTGTGTGTGTGCCCGCATGACTTGTGGGATCTTAATTTCCTGACCAGGGATTGAACCCAGGCCCCTGGCAGTGAGAGCACCAAGTCCTAACCACTGGACCACCAGGGAATTCTCATTCTTGTCTTTTTTAGGGCACCATACTCAGGCTTCCACATTCCTAAGTGAGTTGCCTAACAGTCTATCTCTCCAGGGAGCTCAAGAATTCCTGGAGGCCAAGGACTGGGTCCTCTCTGCCTTTATCTCACCTTTGGCACAGCATCCTGCCCACAGCAGGTGATCAGGAAATATTCGTTGAACTGCAATTCTAGCACTCCCTTTAAGAGAAAACTGCCCTGCCAATGGGTAAAAAACCTAGAATTCTGAGGGAAGCTCTTTGAAACCCTTTCTTTAGGAGCCAGTCATGGTTTCCTTTGCTGCCTCCATTTTCTCTGCCCACCTCTCAGGGTTGGGGTTCTCCAGGGCTGGGGTACTTGCATGATTCTTGGCCAATCTCCCCTCCCTCTTCGAAACCATCTCATCTAGCTATGTGGCCTAAAATACCACTTATATGACCCCAAATTTATACTTATAGCCAGGACCTCTTCTGTGAACTCCAGATTTATATATTTTAACTGTGAACTCAATAACCTCAATTGGTTATATATTGACATCCTCTACTTAGCACACAGCAACCGAAGTGATCTTTTAAAAATATAAATCCAATAATGTCACTTCCTTCAAGGGTTTCCCACTGCACCGGTTATAAATTCTTCCCATGGCCTACAGGCCCATTTAAAACTCTTGATTTCTCACCTCTTGACATTGTCTTCCTTGCTCACTCTGCTCAAGCCACATTGGTTGTCTTTCCAATGTTCACATAAGACAAACTTATTCCCCTTCTCTGAGCCATTGTCCTTGATGTTGCTTCTGCCTGGAACACTTGTCTCCAGATCAACACATGGCTTCTCCTTCAGATCTCAACCAGTACCAGTCCTGAAGAGGACTTCCCTCTCTTCTGCCAGCCTATCAGCCTTCCCGATCTCTCTCCAACTCTCTAAGTCATAACCTTGTTTTGCTTTTTTGAATGCCTATCATTACCTGATATTTGTTTGCTCCTTAAAGATTTTGTCTCCCCCACTAGAAAGTGAGCCCCACGAAAGCAGGAGGCTTGTCAGCCTTATTCTCCACTGTATATCTTCAGCACCTAGCCCAGTGCCTGGCACATAGTAGGACCTCAATACATAGATATTGAACAGATAAATAGTTGAATGAAGGTGAAGTGAAGGCACTGGAATGAGAAGGCTTGAGTTCTAGTCCCTGTTCCATCTCTATGTGACCTTGGCAAGTCATTTTGTCTCTCAGAGTCCGTAAAGTAAGTCTCACAAGATAACACTGAACTTATAAGGTTAGTGTGAGGATCAAATGCTATAATGCTTGGCAAGTTCTTGGTACAGTGCTTAGCACACAATATGATGATCAACTAATATTGGTGCTTTTTTCCCTCTTTGAGCTTCACTTGCCTCAAATAAGGGAAATGATACCGATTGCATGGTATTGGGTTGTTGTAGAAGTGATATTAAGTTACAAGTCTTTCCCTCCTCTGGGCCTTCGCACATAGTATTCCTTTTGCTCCTCTCTCGCCATTTCTTCCTGCCTGGCTAACCTTCGTTGTCACCCACTTCAGGAAGTCTTCCTTGAGACCTCATGCTGATTCAAGGCCTCTTCTGGGCCCCCTCAGGCCCTGGGTGTTTCTGTTAGACAGACATCACACTGTTATTGTCCTGCATAGGCCCTGTGGGTGGATGGGTAGACGGAAGGAAGGATACAGGGATGGAAGGATGGAGGGACGGAGGGATGATGGAAGGAAGCATGTGACGGCGCTTCCAAACAGGTTGCAGCAACAATGAGCAGGCTCGCGGGACCCCAGAGGCCAGCCTGAGCTGGCCCTGCCACGCCCCCTCTCCCTAGGGACCCTGTAGCTCCCTCAACACTTGGTCGCTTCCCCCCACATCCATCCTCCAGCACTCTCAGCGCGTGGTCCCCAATCATTGGCTGCGGTCATTATTACCCCCAAGGCCGCAAATGAGAGACAGTCAGGTGCGGGGTGCAGGTGAACTCAGCCATCGCCCCGGGGCCCGGGCAGAGGCGGCGGCAGAGCGGAGCACCTGGCTAGGCTAGCGGCTCTCTGAGGCTGGGCGTGGAGACCCGGAGCTCCGCGAGATGAAGGGGCTGGCGCTGCTGCCACTGCTGCTGGCCACCTGCTTGCTGGGGGCGCGGGCGCAGCGCCGGGTCTACCTGCGCGAGGAGTTCCAAGATGGGGGTGAGGGGCTCGGCGGAGCGGGAGGGGATGGGGGGGCGAAGGTAGACCGGACCCCACCTGCTCCTCCTCAACCACCTGCCCCAGCCGTCTACAGTTCAAATCTCTGCTCCTTCCTTTCTGGCTGTGTGACCCTGGGTTAGTAGTTTACCCTGTCTACATTTTAATTTCCTTGCCTATGAAACGAAGACAGCAAAAGGCATCTTGCAAAAATTGTTATGAGAATTCAGTGAGATAAGGTATGTAAAGCATCTCCCCTCGTATATAGTAGGTATGCAATAAATGCTTGTTCCCTTCCCTTCATCCAAAAAACAGAAGTGAACTCTGGAGGGAAAATATGAGTGCTAATTGTGATAGTAAAATTTTGTGTTCTGATAAAATATCAGAGCTCAGAGGATCTAGGAGATCTCATTGCCCAGCCTCCTCCCTGGAATGACTCAGGAATGTCAGAGAATTAGGGCTTATTTACCTAAGGACAGATGTTCAATGGTACTGTTTCAGCCCACAAAATACTCTTCGTGTGTGTGTGTGTGTGTGTGTGTGTGTGTGTGTGTGTGTAATATGTGATTAGTTCTTTGAGAGTGCAGTGGATAGGGCACTTGCCTAGGAATCAGGATTGTTTGGATTTGAGTCTATATTCCACTGTGAAAGTCTGCATAAGCCCTTTCCCCTTTCTGAGATTCAATTCCCTAATATGCAATACAAGTAACATTTTGTTGAGAACAAGCTGCAGGGATGGTGCCGAGGAAGGAATGAATAAGCCCAGGCAAGGGGACCAGACAGGAAAGTGTCAGGGAGAAGGTGAAACCCAAGCAGGGTTTTGAAGGATGAGTAAGAGTTGATCTGAGGGGCAGGGATGGAGAGAAGGGTGTTCCAGGCAAGAAGAACAGCATGTACAAAGGTTCCCAGTTATGACGCAGTCAGCAGTGGCATCTTCAGGAAACTGGAAATTGTGAAGGGGAGGGTGGTTGAGGGGAGGCTGGAGAACAGGCAGGGGCTGGATCAAGGGGGCCAAGGAGCCTGGCCTTTCGCTGAAAGCAGTGAGAGCTAGTGAAGATGGCAAGCTGGGGAGAAACAAGATCTGGCCTGGGTATTAGAAAGAACATATCAACAAAAATGTGGAGAGTGTACTGTGAAACTGACCAAAGTTGAGACTGGAGACAAAAACACCCCCAAAACAAGCAAATAAAGGAACCATCTGGGAGGCTACGGTAATTTTCTTGGTGAAAAGTGGAGAGGCTTTGGGGAGGGGGTTGGTAGGGGGTATGTGGGGAGATAGGGGAAGGGGCAGACAGGAGAGATGTTTAGGATTTGGCTGAAGGGTGGGATGCAGGAAGCCCTCAGCTTCACTGACTGGCTGTGGCAGAACCTTTTGATAAGGCACAAGCCTCTTCCAAGGGTAGGTTGCTGGTCCCCCATTTCCTGACTGACCTCAGCTATCCTCTGCAGTGAACACTGTGAGGCTAAGCTTCTGACCGTTAGCTCCTGCCCCACCCGTCCACCCCCGCCTGCCTTGGGTGGCTTTACCCACAACACAATTCTTCCTATCAGAAGGCAGAGAACATGCACAGATCTGCAGTCACTGCCCCAAGGACCGAACCCCTCCTTGCCGAGTGAAATTCCCAAGGGTGTTATTGACAAATATTTCTGAAATACTCCTTGGAATCAAATAAAAGGGCCTCTAAGTCCCAAACCCCAAGACAGTTGATCATGAACAAAATCCAGCACCTTATGTGCAGAAAAGTCTGCTCTGCCTGATATCACCTCCTACGGGAAGCCTTGCCTAGGCCTCCGCTAGATCCCTCAACTTCTATGCTTCCTTTGTGTCAGCCCTACTTACACTATGGTTGTCATTTACCCGATTCTCCTCAGTGTCAAAGTCAGTGTCAAAGTCAGTATCTGGCTTAGACAGGTGCCCAGTAAAGGATTAGTGAATGGTTGGGGCTTCCCTGGGGGCACAGTGGTTAAGAATCCACCTGCCAATGCAGGGGACACGGGTTCGATCCCTGGGCCGGGAAGATCCCACATGCCGTGGAGCAACTAAGCCCGTGCGCCACAACTACTGAGCCTGAGATCTAGAGCCCTTGAGCCACAACTACTGAGCCCACGTGCCACAACTACTGAAGCCCACTCACCTAGAGCCCGTGCTCCACAGCAAGAGAAGTCACTGTAATGAGAAGCCCGTGCACCACAACGAAGAGTAGCCCCTGCTCACCGCAACTAGAGAGAGCCCGCACACAGCAACAAAGACCCAACGCAGCCAAAAATAAATAAATTTATTTTTTTAAAAAAGGATAATTGAATGGTTGAACTGAACTTTCACACACACACACACACACACACACACATCCAAAAATCACATCCCATGAAGAAAAATGATGTTCCAAGCAATCTTCCTACAGTAGGACTTAGAGACGTTAATTTTTGATGTTCAGTGCCTACTTTAAAGGAATCAACCCAAAATGTAATTATAATGCTGAAAGGAGAGAGATCAGAGAGATGTGCTGAGGGGCTGATGCTACTCATGACTGCGGAGGGTTGGGTTGTGGGGTCACCAGGGTTCTGAAGCTTATCCTCAGAGTAGAAGACCCAGAAACCAAATACTGTTAGGGTACTCAGACCTGGGAAGATTTAGATGCTGGCTTGTTCTTCCAAACTCATATGAGGCTGGTATACAAACCAGATGTGCATAAATTCATGAGCATCTCAGACTTAACATGTCTAAATCAAACTCTTGTGTTCTCCTCCAGACTTGCTCTTCCCCTGGTTTCCTCCATCTTAGTAAGTGACCCAACCATTCACCTGGTCGTTTAGGTCAAAAGTCTTAAGAGTCATCTTTGATTCCTTTTTTATTTGTTTTCCCCTCATCGAATATAGCAACAAGTCCAGTTGACTCTACCCTCAAATTATATTCTGAATATGGTATTTTTTTTTTACCTCTCATATTGCTGCCCATGCTAGTCCAAGCTATTATCACCACTCATCTGGTCTATTGCAGGAATTCGAGTGTCTTCTCTGCTTCTGTTCTTGCTTCTCCATAATCTCTTCTCATCTAAATTTCAGAATGCTCCTTTTGAAATATAAATCAGATTGTAGCATTCTGGAACTTAAAAACCACCACTGTCTGGGGCTTCCCTGGTGGCGCAGTGGTTGAGAGTCCGCCTGCCGATGCGGGGGACGCGGGTTCGTGCCCCGGTCCGGGAAGATCCCACATGCCACGGAGCGGCTGGGCCCGTGAGCCATGGCCGCTGAGCCTGCGCGTCCGGAGCCTGTGCTCCGCAGCGGGAGAGGCCACAGCAGTGAGAGGCCCGCGTACCACAAAAAAAAAAAGAACTGAGCTGGGCCAGTGAGATGCGAACAAGAAAAAAAACCACCACTGTCTTCCTATTAGATTTAAAATAACATCCAGGCTTCTCACCATGACCTACAAGAACCTCCGTGATCTGATCCCTGCCTGTCTCTCCAATCTTATCTCCCGCTTCTTCATTACATTCTAGCCACACTGGCTTTCTTGCTGTTTCTCAGACACTCCAGGCTCAGTCCCATCTCAAGGCCTTTGCACTTGCTGTGATTTCTGCCTGGAATATTCTCTTAGATCTTCACATGGTTTACTCCTTCTCATCATTCAAGTTTCTGCTTAAATGCCTCCTTAAATGTCGGAGGGGCTTTTCTTGTTCACTCTATCAAAAAGTATCCCCCCCCATATACAT
The DNA here is from genome assembly GCF_002837175.3 of Physeter macrocephalus. Lineage (NCBI taxonomy): Eukaryota > Metazoa > Chordata > Mammalia > Artiodactyla > Physeteridae > Physeter > Physeter macrocephalus. Next base: position 141,240,931 of record NC_041217.1, read on the forward strand.
ATCTATCCTTTTGTATGATTTAATTTTTTTAAATCAACCTTTTTGAGATATAATTTATATACATAAAATGCACCCATTTGAAGTGTATCATTCACTGAATTTTGAAAAATATAAAAACCTGTGTGAACACCACCACAAGTAATATATAGAACACTTCCATCAGCCCTGAAAGTTCCCTCATGAAACTTTGCATGCTTAATTTTTCAGAATACTTTTCACTGTTCGATGAATTTCTTGTTTACATGTTTATTCATTGTCTTTCTTTTTCTCCTCGCCATTAGATTCACTTCCTGAGAACACAGTGCTTCTCTGTTGTGTTCATTGCTGTATCTGTAGCCCGCAGAACAAGTACATAGCAGATGCTCAATTATTTTTGAATGAATGAATGAATTGCACTGGGAAATGACCCTTTCAAGAGATCAGAATGCTCATACTAGCCAAGGCAAACACTTCCTGGTTGTCAGGGACCCAGGAAACCAAATGCAGTGAGTCAGAACTTAACTTTTGAATGCTTATTGTGTACCAGTGGATTTTTTCTTTATACCCTATTTTATTGAATCTCTCAACAGTTCTGTCAGAAAGATGATATCTCTCTTTCACTGTTGAGGAAACTGAGGTTCAAAGAGGTTGAGTGACCCTCCCAAGTTTACACAGCTAGTGTCAAAAGTGGTTTGGAGGCCAAATAGGCAAACTGGAAAGCATTCATTGCATTTTGCAGTTAAGAGACCATTTCATGACTCAGAGGAGTGGTGGGGGTGGAAGGCTGCCTACAGTAGGTTGAAGGATGGAAGAGGACCTGGGAAATGAACAGGACAGCCGTGGGCTATGTTTTGGAGAATCCCGGCTAAGAGAGGAAGTCATGTAGGGCTCAAGTAAGTAATTTGGGATGCAAAGGGAAAGTGAAGGTGGAAGGTTTGGATGACACAGTGGGGCTTTTGCAGAAAGGCAAATGGGCAGGGGAGGAGTGAGCAGAAAGGCAAATGGTCGAGAGGAGTGAGCAACGTGATGGATCCACATCTCTGTCAACTTTACAACCCCTGCACTTGGTACAGTGCCCGGCTCATAGAAAATGCTCATAAAATTTTGTGGAAAGAAGGAGGGAGGGAGGCAGGGAAGAAGGAAGGACTGTGAGAATTAGATAGGAAGGAGACAGTTGACTGGAAAAAAAAGGAGGGGATCAAAGAACAGATGTACTTTGAGTAACAGAGCGTGAGAGTTGGAGGATAGAAAGCCACAATCATGGAGGGGGGAGTTTGGGTTTGAGATTTCAGAGGTGGAGCAGTTTCTGGTCACAATAAGGTCCAGGGTGTGAATGTAGGGGCAGATGGCTAAACTGGAATGGATGGAAGGTCACTGGAGATGGGGTGCGTTATTAATAATTGGAAACATTCAGAGACAAACCTAAATATCCATCAGTAGGGGCCCAATGAAGTGAAGTATGATACAGCCATATAATGTTTGGAAAGTTCTTAATGTCATGGGGAAGTGTTTATGATCTAAGCTTAGTTGTAAAAGGTACAAAATTACATATAAGGCATATATTGTCACTATGTAAGATATATTTGTGCATAGAGGAAAGGAATAGATGAAGATATACCAAAATGTAAATGGTAAATAATGGAATTTCAGATGACTTTTTTTTTACTTTATTTTCTACAATGAACTTGTGTTACTCTTTTAATTAAAAGCTATTAAAAATGAAGAGAACTGTTCTGTCTTTCTATTTCTTTCTGGAACTGAATTTCCTCCTTTTGAACTCTAGTTTTTATAGCTGAACTGTATCTGATGCCTTAGGTAACCTTTATTAAGCATAGTTTTACTCACTAGGCATGATGCTTTACACACTCCAGTTCTCACCTCCACTCTGTAAAGTAATTATTTTTCCAGTCTACAGACAATATAACTGAAGCTCAGAAACACTGCATAATTTGTCTGAGGTCACACAGCTATTAAATGGCAAAGTCAGGATTTGAACCCAGGACTGTGTGATATCAAAACTGATTTTTCTCACATTACACCTGCTCCCCACCCCACTGCCTCCCATGAATCTGGTACTTGAAGGCCTTCTAGCTCACATTTTAAGTAGTGCCTAGCAACTCCAAGAAAGGTAAAGCTTAGATTCTTTGAATGTCAGAACTGAAAGGGCTCTGAATGCTCATCTAGCCCCAAATGGCCTCCTTCTCCCCATTTACAGATGGGAAAACTGAGGTCCAGAGAGAGGATATGACATGGCAGGACCATTTATGGGTTTGTGGCAGAGCTTGAGTCAGGCTCCTTTCTTTCTGCTGTTTTCTCAGACTATTCCAGGCCACATTGCAACTTGGCAACTAGAGGGTTTTTAGAATTCAACCCTCTCATTGTACAAATGGGAAAACTGAGACCTAGAGAGGAGAGGTGGTTTTCCCAAAGTCACACAGTGAGTCAGTGGCCGAGGTGTTTGTTGAACCCAGGTCTCTTACCTCCATAAAGGATTCACTGGCCACTTATGCAAGCTGCCAAGTGTCAGGTGGCCAGCAGGTAATCATACCAGTGGCCTCAGGGAAAGCATGAGCTTTTGGAATCTCAGACTTCTCATAAAAAAAGGGCACATTAAAATATGAAGGGATTGTGATTGATTGAATTGGAGCATCATTGAATTAGTGACATAAACAGGTGTGAGGGGGAGAGCTAATGGTGACAGCAAAGGCCATTGTCAAAGTACAAAATCAGACAGAAAGAAACCAGAATTCAGATGAGGGACTGAATGATGCAGAAGTCACAAGGGGTGTATATGTATATATGTGTGTGTGTGTGTGTGCGTGCGCGCGCGTGCGCGCATGCGTGTGTGTGAAGGTTAATTCTGTCAGTTGTCAGTTCTCAGACTTGACCATGAAGACTTGGCTGAAGAGACATTCTGAGACAAAGGACCTCTGTGCCCAGCTGGCTCAGACTTGCTGAGAACAGCCTGCTGCTCAGGCTTATGACTGATAAGCTATTGGGACCATCTGTGGATTGTGGATACTTGGACATGCTGGGCCTGAGGAAGAATCACCCTGGACAGATGCCCAAACCCAAGAGGCCGGATCCAGCTGGCCTTTCCAGGCCTCAAGTACAAACTGATGGCAAGGATCTCTCCAGAGGCTGCAGGGATGTGGAGGTGAGAGCAGGAGCCATTGTTAACAAACAGAAAAGAAAAAAAAATGGCTGGAGGGAAATATAGCAAAATGTTGACAATGGTCATCTTGGAAGGTAGATTATGGATATTTTTACTGCATATTTGCTTCCTCTGGTCTTTCGACATCTTCTACAATAAATTATTTACTTTGAAAATCCAAGAAAAATAAAATAAGAAAAGCAGATGATTTATTTGTCTGTCTCTCTGTTTAGACCCTGAGCTCTTTGAGGGATTATGTCTTGTTTGTACCCTGGCATCTAGCACTCACACTGGCACAGTATAGGTTCTCTGCAAAAATTTAAGTGAAGGACTTAAATTCTATCATAGTTCAAACATATGGGCTCTTGTTTAATGTTCACTTTCTTAGCAAACTTGGCTATCTGCTTCTTAGGGTATAGTTGATTAGAAATGACAGCTTACAAAATGAACGGAGGACCCACTACAATGCCCATTCAGTGACAGCAAAAAAATTTTTTTAATAGTTATTATTAATCATCATGCTGATATTAATTAATAATAATTATTACTATAGCTTAATTAATTTGGTCCCCATGCCAATCTATCATTCAACAACCTTTTATTGAGTACCTACTATGTGCACAGTGTTCCTTTCCTTAAAGAGTTTAAATATAATCCTTATTTACAGATGAGAACACAGATTCAGAAAAGTGATTGACCCAAGATTCTTATCCAGTGCTATTCACTACCCCACAAGGCTTTTTACTAGTTGATAAATATCTGAGTGACTATGGTCTATGTGGCAGACATGCAGTTAGACTGGTAGACAGAAAGAAAGGAAAGGAAGTGAACAGGTAAGTTGGCAGGCAGGTAAGTGGGACGTAGGTCCACCGGTTTCACAAGAGCTGGGTAGATTGCTAGAGGCAAACACACTGACCTCAGGGACAAGTGAGTGCTCACAGCTGAACAGAAACAGCGGAGACAGAAAAATTTCAAAACAAACTCACACTTCTGCTGTACATTACAGCCTAGTACAGAGCCTGAGTCTTCAAGAAACTTAAAATTTTGTTTAGGATTCTCTACATAATGGGTCAGGGTCTTCTATAATGTCTACAAAACTTTTCCATTGAAAATCATAGACAAAATGTTGGAACCTGAAGAGGTAAGCTTTAGTTTATCTAGAAAATTCTCTTTTGCAAAATATAATCTGATGATGTTGAATAAATGCGGCAAATATGTATTTTTATCTAATTATGCAAGCATTTTCTAAAGGACCTATTCCGTTCCAGGCTCAGGACTAGGTGCTGGGGAAGGCACAACTTTTACCTTCAAGGCTACAAATGTTTCTCTCTTTACCTTTGATATTATGTATCTTTGTATACATATACACATATACAGATTCGGCTTCAAGTAGTACTTATTGAGCCCTTACGATGTGCCTGACACTGTGTTGCATGCTGTTTCATTAAATTCTTCCAGAAACGATGAGGTAGGTAAAACCCTTCTATAGATGAATAAACTGAGTCTCAGACAGGCTAAAGATCCTGCTGAAGCTAGTGGAAGAGATGAGGCCCTAGCCCAGTCTTCTGATTTGAACTACACCACAAGCCAGGCATCCTGGGAGGTGCATTTTGGAAATGAGTTCATTTGACAGAAGAATCATTGTTATTTGGCCTCCTTGGTTCTGCATCTTTACAGACGTGGCTGTGATTATGTGCATTTATCGGCTGGATGTGGGAGCACCCAAACACCTGTTATTTTTTGTTGGATGGATCTCTGGGGATATACAGATATTTGAACAGTTTGAAGGAAAGATTTAACGAGGAAAAATAGATGGTAGCATCCAACCTTGGTAAATACACTGCTCTCTTGCTCTCAATTAATAAGAGCTCTCCTTGATCTGGCCCCCCTGCCCTGCAAAACCAGGCAGTATTGCTTGCATTTCCCTTGAAACACCATCCTGTTTCATGCCTCAGGGCCTTTCCACATGCAAGACATTCTGTTTGGAACACCCACTCCTACCTTTTCTTCTTTTTCAGTTCTTCTTCAGGCATGCCTTCTCTGAAATCTACCCTGACTCTGGAGGGCAGTCAGTGCTTTTCTGAATTTCACTGCCCTGTGTGTCCCTTTATCACTCCCCTTACCACACTGTATTATAATTGTTTACTTGTCTGTCTTTTCAGACTCTGAGCTCCCTGAAGCTCTTAGGTCCCTGGAGGGACCTTGTCAGATTCAAGTCTGTGCCCCTGGTGCCTGGCATAAAATGAATGCTCAAGAAATATTTGTTGAATGAAGGAATAATGAGCCCAGGACCAGAGTACAGTAGAACTGGGCTCTAGTCTCAGCTCTGTAACTGGCAACTGTGTCCATGAGCAAGTCGCTTCCTTCTCTTGGCTTCATTTTCTCTATACACAATACAAGGAGGTCAGGTTAATGACCACAAAGGGTCATTCTGGCTTGAGCCTTTTATGATATTAAGATGTTATGATGTTAAGAGGAAAAGTATAAGATATTAAAATGGAAATTTATTAACCAGGTGACATTATTCTCCTAACAAGAAAGGCTCCTTATTTGAGGACATCTTAAACTGTGGCAAGTTAGATTTGCATCAGTACTGTTCACACAGAAAAAATGATTAGTGATAAGAAGTTCTGAGTTCTGTTCTAACCTCTCCTACCATAAAGTTCAAGGTGAAAGGTGTAAACTGTTTCAACATGCACGCCAGGCTCAATTAACATTTGTCAAGTGGATTAATAAATGAGTCAATCCGTTTGTAAGGCTGAGAATCTATGGCATAGGCAAAAGGCATGACCGTGCATCCATTCAGTCATTCAGCAAATGTTTTTGGTGATTTACTCTGTGCTAGAAACTGGGATACAAGGGTTAGTAAAATAGTTATGAAACTTCTCAGTCTGGTGGGGAAGACAGACATTACTCAAACTATACACAAATAACTTTATTAATTACAAACTGTAAAGTACTATGGTTGATTCTTACATTTGCTGTACACTCTTTAGGTTATAACGGACTTTTCACACACATGACTTCATGGGAAGCCATAGAGTACAGGAATCAAGAGCACAGATTTTGATGTTGCAAAGGCCTGGGTCCAAGCCTGCTTACTCATTTAACTTACAAACTTTGTTCTTGGACAAGTTTCAGAGTTCCACTCTCCTCATCTTTTGAATGCGGGAAAAAATAGGACATTTGTCACAGAGCTATTATTGGACTACAGTGAGATAATGCATGTAAGGCCCTCTGCACAATGCCTGACATGTAGTTGCTAAGCAGTAGCTATTATGATTACACAAGCTTTTTCTCTTCATAACACTTTTCCCTGCATCCCCCTCCCCTTCCAGAGAAGAGGCAGTATTTTAAATCAAACAGATTTGAGTTCAAATCTCAGGTGCACCACTTACTAGATGCAAAATGGAACTAATAATATCTATCTTAAAGCATTATCCATGGGAGTAAATGAGCGGAAATTTTCAGGGAGCCACACAAGGGTCTAGCACATAATAACAAATCTTTTGACTTTGACATCAATTCTTATCCTTCATTGTGTCAACTATGGTCAGGGAAGCAGGATCCATTTCATTCAAGCCACAGCAGCTTGAGGCAGGAAGAACCTCCTGGGGCCCCTCCCTCAGGAGTGATGGATGAGGTCGTCACTGAGACGTTCTGGCCTGTGTAACACGAAGATCTTGGGAGTGACAGAGGAAGACAAGAGAAAGCAAGCCCCTGGGCCTCAGGAAGGGAGGTTGTTGGTTGTTAGACTTGAGTAATAGGAGTCAACAGAGCCAGCTCAGGGTGGCATTATTAGAGGTATGTTGATATGGGGTTTTCATGGGCAGAGCTAAGGCAATAACCCTAGATATCGGGTAGTCGGATTTGAGAAAGAGCAATTCAGCTGCAGGGAGGAGATGAAATAAAGGCTACCCTCAAGGCCTCTTCCATCTCAAGCTGCCAAATTGCCCCATGACTCTGGGACTGTGGTGGGTCCAGGAAGTGGGAGTCAGCAACTCTGAGGCATAAAATCAGAAAGGCACTGAATGTTTGGATGGAGTGCCAGGTCCCAAAAAGAATGCCTCTTTGTCTATATGCCATCTATGCCAAAGCAAAACAAATTTATCACCCTCTCCTTGAAACTGCAGAGGAGAGTCTAAAAAGTTTAAGCCATAAAAAAGGGTAAATGGAAATTGATTGTTCAATATCATCATTACTAATTCAAGAAGTATAAAATGATATTGCTAATCTCTTTACTTGGTAAGCTAATTTTATTATTTTATTTTACTAAACATAAATATGTAAAAGGGCTCAGTCCCCCAACGGTATTTTCCACCAACTTTTATGAGAGTGTCCCATGCTTTTCAAACAAACATTCCTGTACTGGTTTTCAGGATTTCACTTTCATAGGGGAGGGTGGGTTAGAGCATTAATGGAACACTAACCATATGGTAGTGCATAAATGGTGGGGTTCAGGCATCAGATAGTGAGGGGGATTTCAGGAATACTGGAGTAATCTATTTTATTTTACTTTTTATTTTATTTTATTGAAGTATAGTTGATTTATGATGTGTTAGTCTCAGGTGTACAGCATAATGATTCAGTTGTACCTACATATATATTTTTTCAAGTTCTTTTCCTTTATAGGTTATTGGAAAATATTGAGTATAGTTCCCTGTGCTATACAGTAGTTCGGAGTTATCTTTTGATATCCTGTTACTGTTCCCATAAGACTTGATCAGCCTTGGCTGTATTTCATTGTCTTTAAAAAAACACAAACCATTTTTATATGTTGCTTTTTTTCTTCTTTAACTCCATAGATAGATGGAAAAAACGATGGGTTGAATCTAGACATAGGCTGGATTATGGTAAATTTCAGCTCACTGCAGGAAAATTTTACAGAGACAAAGAAGAGAGTAAAGGTAATTACTACAATTTAGGAACACACTAATTTACTGGGAAAGTTCTGACTTTTATACAACTGTTTTTATTTGTGATTACCGGTTCACTTCTCTTTCTTAGAATAAAAAGAAGTAGTAGAATGTGAAGAATGAAGTCTCCACAAAAACAATAATGTATTTGTTGAGTAACAGGTATTTAAAAGTAAGTCCTGGGCTTCCCTAGTGGCGCAGTGGTTGAGAGTCCGCCTGCCGATGCAGGGGACACGAGTTCGTGCCCCGGTCCGGGAAGATCCCACATGCCGCGGAGCGGCTGGGCCCGTGAGCCATGGCCGCTGAGCCTGCGCGTCCGGAGCCTGTG
>NC_041217.1:141252877-141289997 GCF_002837175.3 Physeter macrocephalus
CTCCGCGGCGGGAGAGGCCACAACAGTGAGAGGCCCGCGTACCGCAAAAAAAAAAAAAAAAAAAAAAAAAAAGTAAGTCCTTAGACACATTATCCCCATTAATCTTCCTAATAACTTCATGAGATGGTTACTATTATGTTCCCAATTTTTCAGGGGGCCTCAGAGAAGTTGAATAATTTGCCCAAGGCTATATTCACAGCTGGCAAGAGGTGGGGCTGAGACCAGATTCTAGGTCTGACTCCAGGACTGTGTTCATTACCCCAGACTATACTGCTTTCCCCAACCCTAGGATTTTTTAAATTTAACACTCTGCACTTGAAACAGGGGAAAGCACTATGTAACCCCCAAATACTGCTCTCCCCTGGAGTTGCTTGCTACAATAGAGAACCGAGCAGACAGACCTAGAGCTATGACTTGCTGGCTGCATAATTTAGGCAAGACTTTTCATTTCTCTTAGCCTTGATATTAGATGGAGATAATAGTCATCATTTGCCGTGTTCATTAGACATGGCTGCTGTAAGAGCCAAATAATATTAGGAGGGAAGCAGGAGCTCTAGGCAATGGTTTTTTGTCTGAGAAAGCTTCTGTCCTATAAATAGAATCCATTGATTGTCCTCTGCAGTGATTTCCCATCTTCTTTCTCCTGGCTACTGTTATGAATCTCATTTTCATGTTTAGTAAAGAGGAGAATTACGAATTGGCTTGAACATTTAAAGTCTCATTTAAATCCACTCTGGAAAATTGTTTCCCGAGGAGAAGAGAACTGGAGGCTGTCTGAATGACTCTTCTGAGGGCTCAGTCTGCACAGCCGCCCACCTACTCTCAGTTTGTTTATTTTTAAATTAATTAATTTTTGGCCGCACTGGGTCTTCGTTGCTGCGCATGGGCTTTCTCTAGTTGCGGTGAGTGGGGGCTACTCTTCGTTGAGGTGCTCGGGCTTCTCGTTGCGGTGGCTTCTTTTGTTGCCGAGCACTGGCCCTAGGCGCACGGGCTTCACTAGTTGTGGCACATGGGCTCAGTAGTTGTGGCTCGCAGGCTCTAGAGCACAGGCTCAGTAGTTGTGGCACATGGGCTTAGTTGCTCCGCAGCATGTGGGATCTTCCCAGACCAGGGCTTGAACCCGTGTCCCCTGCATTGGCAGGTGGATTCTTAACCACTGCACCACCAGGGAAGTCCTCTACTCTCACTTTGAATTCTTGGTTGTTGCTCCCCATACCTCATCCTACTCAGGTTCATTAGGTACCTCCTGGTTTTCTAAAAGGGTGCTGGGTACAAATGAGGCTCCAGGGCGTGTGTGTGTCGGGGGTGGGGGGTGGAATCACATGGCTACACAGCTAAGTTTGGTAGAGTGGAAATTCAAGACTTGGTTTTCTACCTATGGGTTCAGTGCTCTTTCCTTTGTGCCCACTCCTCCCTCCATGAAGTCTTCTCTGGCTACTCTAGCCTCCCTTGAGGTCTTTGGGGAAATAAGCATACTCTTTAAAATATAGACAGCTCCCAATGCAATATTAGACATGAAAGTGCTTAGAGCACAGAGCCTGGTGTGCAATAAATGCTCAAGAGACATCTGAATCAGCACCTGTGATCCTTCTGAGCAATTTAACACATATTTATTGAGCATTTCCTCTATGCCAGATCTTTTTTTTTTTTTCGGCCGTGCCATGTGGCTTGTGGGATCTTAGTTCCCCAACGAGGGATCGAATCCAAGCCCTCGGCAGTGTAAGCACAGAGTCCTGAACACTGGACTGCCAGGGAATTCCCCTTAGATCTTTATATTAAAGATGCCTCTGCTCTTCAGGAGCTTAAAAATTATTCAAAGAGACTGAAATAAACTTAATTGCAACATAATGTGACCCAACGAAGTACAAAGAGCTGTGGGATCATAAAGGAAGGACCCTCACCAAGCATGAATAATGATAGTCCCTTGCATTTTATATTGACAGTTTACAAAGTGCTTCTCTCATCTCTTACCCATTTAACTTTCTCGGGAACCATCTGGGGTATGATTAGTTATCCACGTTTTGCTGATGAGGAAGCTAAGACTCAGAGAATTAAAGTGACAGAGCCATAACCAGAAAGCTGGGCAGCAGCTTAAAATAATGAAAAGACCACTAGCCTGGAAGTCTGGACACTTGGCTTGTGTGTCTGTCACTTGTGACTATATGATCTTAGATAAGTAACTTTCCCTCTCTGGGCCTTGGTTTTGTCATCTGTAAAGTAATGTAGTTAGACTAGAAAGTCTCTAAGACCCCTTACAGCTCCGATATTCTCTGGAGGAGGAGATAAAGTCTCGGGTTGGGGGCTCTGGAATTAGATAGACTAGTTGTGTTATTCTGAACAAGTGAAATAGCCTCAATGATTTAATGATAAAGTGGAGATATTAGTAGGGCCCACCTCATAGGGTTTTTATGAGGATTAAGAGTAGTAATACACATGAATGAAACATATTGCCTGGTAAAGAGGAAGTGTTCAACAAATGTTAGCAACAATTATTACTTATTCTAAGAGTCTGTGCTGGGCCTCTTCCTACCACAGCAGAGCCTGATTCTGGCCACCCATGGGGTCTTTTTTTTTTTTTTTTTTGCGGTACGCTGGCCTCTCACTGTTGTGGCCTCTCCCATTGCGGAGCACAGGCTCCAGACACGCAGGCTCAGCGGCCATGGCTCACGGGCCTAGCCGCTCCGCGGCATGTGGGATCCTCCCGGACCGGGGCACGAACCCGTGACCCCTGCATCAGCAGGCGGACTCTCAACCACTGCGCCACCAGGGAAGCCCGCCCATTGGGTCTTAATAGTAACAGAGCTTGTTTTGTAAAGCTTCAGAATAGTATTTAAGTATCTCTTGAAAATCAGAGACAGTATGGTATAAGGGAAAGAAAGAATCAGTCAAACATATCATAAAAATCCCAGTTTAGGGGACTTCCCTGGTGGTCCAGTGGCTAAGATTCCACGGTCCCAATACAGGGGACCTGGTTTGATACCTAGTCAGGGAACTAGAACCCACATGCTGCAACTAAGAGTTTGCCTGCCGCAACTAAAAGATCACACATGCCACAACTAAAGATCTCTTGTGCTGCAACGAAGATCTCACATGAGGAAACGAAGATCCTCTGTGCCATGACAAAGACCCGGTACAGCCAAATAAATAAATAAATAAATAAATATTTAAAAAAAATAAAGTGGGTGCATTTAAAAAAAATCCCAGTTTAGTTCCTTACTAGCCTTGTGGCCCTAGGCAGGTCACTTCACCTCCCCGTGACTCAGACTCCTAATTTGTAAAAGTGAAGATAGTACCAATTTTGCAGGGTTGCTCTGAGGCTTGAATAAGATAATGTGTGTAAAGCATCCAGGACATCACCTGGCATGCAGTAGGTGAGTAAGAAAGTAGCAGAGATTGGTGAGACCTAGTGCTAGGTTTCTCTGGCTGCTCTTAGGGTATTTAAATATCAAGATTCTGTGCTATCTGCTCTCAGGTCTCCAGACCAGTGAAGATGCCAAGTTTTATGCCCTCTCCACCAGGTTCAAGCCATTCAGCAATGAGAATAAGACCTTGGTGGTTCAATTTTCAGTAAAACACAAGCAAGGCATCCATTGCGGTGGTGGGTTCATGAAACTTTCCTGACACCCTGAACCAGGAGGATATGCATTCAGAATCCGAGTATTCCATCATGTTTGGTAAGCTCTCTGACAGCAGTCGCTGTCAGCCCTGTGAGGTCTTAATGAGAGCCACTGTAGTTGTAGAAAAGGCTCAGATGGAAATTTATTTTTTAAAAAATTTATTGTATTGAAGTATAGTTGATTTACCATGTGTTAATTTCTGTTGTACAGCAAAATGATTCAGTTATATATTTACAGTTTTTATACACACATACACATACAAACATACACATTCTTTTTCATATTCTTTGGAACAGGAAATTTCTAACGTGATAGCTCCACCTCCCTCTGTGGTAAGATTCTTAGAAGACCTGAGAAAAGCAACTCTAAACCTAAATGTTAATATAGAGGTGAAGAGTCACATGGTATTAACAAGGCTACAGTACAGAGAGACACTTTCCATTTCTAAGAAAAAGAGAAAGGGATCAGAAACTGTGTAGATACCCTCAAATGTACCTATTACAATAAGGCTTTGTGCTCTGAAGGAGGTTCCTGCCCTCAGGGAGAGAAAGGCACAGAAGGTTAGGGAAATCACCTTTATCCAACAACTGTAGTGCATCCAGTGTTGCATCTGTAACCTCAGTATACTGGCCCTCCTTGGGGAAGTCCAGCTCTTACTTAGCTCAGTTTCAATGTGGTTGATATTTAAAAAACCAAGAAACAACAGCAACTAATCCAACTCCCAAATCATTGGTGAAGAATGTAGATTTTACTGAAGGTTTTTGCACAAATTCAGAGGAAAGGGTTAAACTACACTTCATAAACCAACATTTCCTTAAAATTCTCTCGAGATATTTTTTCTTTTCCCAGGGAGCTCCAGATCTCTCTCTTGCCCTCGCCAAAATCCTCCTCTTCAGCTGCTTCATCCTTTTTCTGTCTGAATCCCTTCTCCCTCAACTCTCTTTCTTATCTTTCAATCTCTTTCTTATTTTTCAATCCCTTTCTTAGGTAGACCAATAAAGCACTATGGGGGTCTAAAACATGAGTCTGCCCCGCACTATTTTTTTCAGAATCTACCCTTCTCACAAGGTGCTTTTATCTGTAATGTACATGGCAGTTGTAGTAGGGAAATTGGAAATAGGTTTTTTTAATGTGATTTTTTTCCTTTTCAAATGAATATTATTTATTTGAGGCTCAAACAACCCAACAAGTTTGGGCTATTATCATCTCCATTTTACAGATGAGAAAACAAAGGCAAGAAATTTGCCCAAGATGAGTAAGTTGGAAGTCAGATTTTGAACCCAGTCTGTCTGGCTGTAAAGCCTGGGCTTTTTCTACTCTACCCTTTTGCCTTCTGCTTGGTGTGGACACAGGCATATGAATCATTTTTTAAAAGGCAGAATGAAGACATACTTTTAAAAAGGTATTGATGAGTAGTTATGAGATCACAAAAGATGGCATGTCCACCTGGGGGCTTTTTGGAGAAGGTATTAATTATTCTTTGAAGAATGAGTTAGATTTTAATAAGCAGAAAAGGAGATAGAGGAAATGTAATCTGGGCATAGGAAACTGTGTGTACAAAAGCTCAGAGACATGAAATTCAAATGCAAGTAGAAAAACGATGAGACCAGTGTGGCTAGAGCACACTGAGTGTGTGTGTGTGTGTGTGTGTGTGTGTGTGTGTGTGTGTGTGTTTGTGTGTGTGGAGCACGCAGGCACATGTTTAGGATAGTCAGAGAGCAATAGCATGGGAAATTAGGTAGAAAAACTAGGGTAAAACCTATTCTTGGTGGGACCTTCCTGGTGGCACAGTGGTTAAGAATCCGCCTGCCAATGCAGGGGAAACAGGTTTGAGCCCCTGTCTGGGAAGATCCCACATGCCTCAGAGCAACTAAGGCCGTGCGCCACAACTACTGAGCCTGTGCTCTAGAGCCAGTGAGCCGCAACTACTGAGCCCATGTGCCACAACTACTGAAGCCCATGTGCCTAGAACCCGTGGTCCACAACAAGAGAAGCCACCACAGTGAGAAGCCCGCGCACTGCAATGAAGAGCAGCCCCCCCTCGCTGCAACTAGAGAAAGCCTGCGTGCAGCAACGAAGACCCAACGCAGCCAAAAATAAATATAAATAAATAAATAAATAAATTTATATTTTAAAAAACCCCTATTCTTGGGCCTTTGCCAGATTAAGCTCTCTGGACTCACAAATCAACAGTTTCCTCTAAAGCTTTCACAAAGCAGGAAGAGCCCCAGGCTCTGTTTCTAGTTAGGCTTGGGTTTAAAGCCCAGCAATGCTACTTATTAGCTGTTTGACCTTGTGCAAGTTGCTTAACTTTTCTGGGCCACAATTTTCCCAACTAAAAGTGGAGATAGTAATACCTCCTTGTGAGAATTAAATGACGTGGTATTAAGTGCCTGGCACAGGAGGGGCTTCCAGTTGGGTTTGGTCAATGGAACCCTGGCAGAAGATCACAGGGAGGGAGGAGAGTTGTGTCCCTTGACTGAAAGTCACAGCTTATCTCCTGGCTGCCATCTCTACTGAACTCCTTTTTTTTCTGGGCTTTGGTAACTGCCCCTTCTCCTAGCCCCTTCAAGCTTAGGGATGGGAATAGCCTGGAGCATAGCATTATTCCTTATATTTTCTCAATGTCCTGCCCCCACCATTTACAATAGTCCCTTTACACAGGTTCGATCCCTCATTGGGGAACTAAGATCTCGAATGCCTCATGGTGTGGCCAAAAACAAAAACAAACAAACAAAGAACAAAAACAGAAAAAACCCGAAACAAAACAAAGAATTAAAATAGTCCTTTTATTAAATTCTCCTCAAATAATCCTAAATTTGTGTGTGCTATCTCTTTCCTGCTATGTCTGTCTTAGCCACAAAACAGGCAAACTGCCTAAAAGTGATGTAAATTCATGTATTGGGATTTAATTTCCAGGCCCTGACATCTGTGGCTTTGGCAACAACAAAGTACAAGTCATCCCTCGTTATCAAGGGAAATACCATGAGAACAACAAGACCTTCAAGCACAGGGTGAGTGTGTGGGCTGGTCTTCAGCCTAGGGGGAAGGTTAACCATTTTGCATTTGTTATCTCATTTAATCCTTATAACACCCCTATAAATTAAGTACTATCATCTCCATTTTGCAGATTAGAAAATAGACCCAGAGAAGTGCTGTAAATTACAGGATTTCACATAAAAGCAATTGATCTGCAAGCCTAGGAAGTCATGTAAGCTTATCTCTTGGAACAATGCTTGCCATGGCCCACTTCCCCACTGCTAGATGTTGGAAGAGACGGCAGAGGTGAGGAGTGCTGGACTTAGAAATGGGTGGTGAGTTTACCTGAGTAACATCAGGGTTAGAGAGATCTAGGTTGGCTGGAGGATAATAGCTGGATTTCATCAGCCACTCAACAGGAAATCACTGAATGCCATCTCTGTGCTGGGCCTTGGGCTGGGGATAGAGTGAGCCAGGCACGGCCTCTAATCTCACAGAACTCAGAGTCCAGTAAAGGTAAGAGTCAAGCAAAGGAGAACGACTACCTAGTCTGACTGGGGTCTGTGAGAGCACAGAGGAGGCCCCCTACCCAACCTGGTGCCTTAGGAAATGCTTCAGAGAAGCACAAAGAAGGTTTCTACTGTGCTGAGTTTTGAATGATGAGCGTGAATTGGTCTTGTAAAGGAAGGTGACAATTTTAGGGAGGATTGAGCTACTAGAAGAGGTAATCACATGAGAAAAGTCAAGGAGACTTGAGAAAGAGTAGCACTGCAAGAAGTTTGGCACAAGTAGAGCACAGGGGAGAGGCAGAGACTGAGTCTAGAGAAGCCCTTAGGTCCTGGGTCATTGGAGAACTTGTGTTTGGGGCAAAGTCCTTCCCTAGCAGGACTGTGCATACAGGGACTCCCTGGGATCCTGCTCAGGGTAGGCATTGTGCTGGGACCTGCAGATACAACAGATGAGTCAGAAACGATCCCTGCAGTTGAGAAGCTCAGAGTCTAGTGGGACAGACAGAAAAACAGACAAGATCAAAGAATGACCAGAGCTGTGATGAAGGGAGGGATGGGAACTAGGTGAGACCAGAGGAGTGTGTACTCAGGAGAATGAGACCCAAAGTCTCTTTTGGGTTAACCAGAGAAATGGGATGAGGGATGTGGTAAAGTGTGTTTGTGACTATGTGGGAGGTGGCATTCAGGAACCGACGGTCTGTTTTAGATGGTGCATTTTAATGCTTGAGGTCCAACAGGGGACTGAAATATTCCTCGTTCCCTTTCTAGATCAATAAAGACACTCACCTGTACACTCTGATTATTTGCCCCAATGCTACTGACGAGGTCAAAATTGACAACCAGCAAGTAGCAGCTGGGGACCTGGAGGACGACTGGGACTTCTTGCCTCCCAGGAAGATAAAAGACCCCTATGCCCGGAAACCAAGGAAATGGGATGAGCACCTACAAATAGAGGATCCTGAAGATAAGAAACCTGAGGTGAGGTGTTTCGCTGGGAAGCAGGAGGGGATCTTAGCTGTGGGGATGGGCAAAGGAAGGTAGGAACAATGGAGCAGAAACGGGGAGCATCTTTCCCTCAAGGAGGTGTCCAGCTAAATATTGGTATCCAGAAAGGCATGGAGGGAAGAGAGAAGCACCTCATGTTTATTGAGGATTTACTGACCCTGCTAGCAGCCTCTCTGAGGACAAGGAAAGTGATGCTTAAAAAATGAAGTGACTTGCCCAGGCACACATACATTAGAACCAACATTTGAACCCAGATCTCTTTGATTCCAAAATTATTGATATGGGAAACATGTGGAATATACTCACTGATTCATTATCATTCACTGGAAAGCTGTACTGGATACAGCTATGAATAGAACAATCCAGGGACTGAGAATCCTCCTGGGACTCAATCTAGTGAGGGATACAGACAAGTACATAGATGCAGGTCACACTGTGTAATTAATGGTGAGAGTCAGGGAACCAAATCCTGTGGGAGCCCCAAACAGGCTCCTAACTCAGGCTGAGTTGGGGTGCAGGTGGTGTTCTGGGAAGGAGGAGGCATGCTTCAGTGATTTGGTTAACCTAGGGATTGGAAACATAGACTTTGGGGTCAGACAGATATGGTTTGTATCTGAGCTCCACCATTTACTAACTGCGAAACCCCACCTATAAGCATTTAGACCTTGGGCAAGGAATATAACTGCTGTGAAATTTCACAAACAGGGATTATTATAATACCTATATGTGAAGGTTGTTGTGACGATTAAATGAGCTAATATACATAATTTAATGCCTGGTACATAATAAGTTCTTAATACACGGCATTTATGTGTTAATCATGTACTGAATTTCAAACAGTAAATTCATTACAGCAAGGGAAATTGAGTTGGAGGAAAAATATTCCAGACCTGGAGAACAGCAGGAGTGAAGGCACATCAGTTAAGTGGAAAGTAACATGGTTATGTAAAGAACTGAAAGCAGCAGTTTAGTATTTTAGGAGCATAAAGTTCAAGGTGGAGAGTGATGGACGATGAGTTGGAATGGTCTGTTGGAGCCAGGTCATGGAGGGCCTCACCTGCTGGGCTGCTGCTCCTGAGGTCAGAGCAGATTCACCCTCATGCAGAGGAGCTGCTCAGAGTTCAGCAAGGAGCAGCATGGCACCCAGCAACTGGAATCCATTCCGTAAGGAGAGGCCTGTAGAGAGGTGGGCAGTGGCCCAGCCATGTGTAGGGAGATTCAATGGGCTCCAAACCCAGGGGGAGGGAGGTGTAGTCAGGGAATTAAGGCAGATGATCAAGCAGGGTCTGGATCTTCAGCACCCTGGGAGAATTAGGGACTAGTTTACTTCCAGACCCAGCAGGCAGGCTCAGGGCAGCAAGACTAACCATAGACTCTCCCTCCTGGTGTGGACCATGCACCTGATGTAGTCAGGGTTGGATCAAGGCCTGGGGGAGAGCGGGGAGGCTGCAGGCCTCTATGCTCCCTGTTGAGTAGACCCGGAGAAGGTGGAGACTACTTAGATAGGCTGGGCTCTATCAAGTCTATAGCCCCCAGGAGAGGATGCTGACTGTTAATGTCTCAGGAACCACAAAACAGCCGAGGCATCCCAGGAACTAGGGAACTTCATGCTACTGAATGACTGTGAGTCTAGTGGGCTTGGCAGCAAAGCCTTTAGTAAGTCTGGGAAGTGGTCAGCACCAAGGTGAACTGCCAGGTAGATACAGCAAAACTTTGGAGGCTCCAGAGCAGAAGAAATATGAACGTTAGGACAGGCCATGCTTGGAGCTCTGTCTTAGGAAATAGAAGGGACCTGGGGTACAAGGGAGGACTGATACAGATCTGGGAGCATGCTGGGGTACAAGGCAGGTCACTAAGAGAGGCCTTCAGGAAGATGGACTCAGGCTAGAAGACTTGTTCTGACAATCGGGGCACATAACTGGGGAAGGGAGAGGGCCAGGATAAGGGAAATTCCCATCTTATTTGAGCTTAAAGTAGTCAAGGTCAGAAGGATAGAGAATATGAGGACACACTGGAGTTGCTTAAAGGCTTTTTCTCTGCTGTATGTTTTGGATTTGTTTGTAGAGTCCTGAGCTGGGCTTTCACAGGGGTGAGGACAGAAGAGCAGCAGGCGTAGGGCGCCAGGTCCAACCCTACTGTACTCTGTACCCCAGTTTCATTCCGGCCCACCCATCTGCCCTCATGGAGGAACATTTTGTTTTAGGACTGGGAAGACTTCGAATATATCCCAGACCCGGAAGCCAAGAAGCCAGACGACTGGAATGAGGCAATGAATGCGGAGTGGGAAGGGACCCTGATACCAAACCTGAAGTGTAAGGTGAGGGGGTCTCTCCTGCCAATCGATAAGAGAAGTAAGAGAGAAGAGATGTAAATTTTAATCTACAGAACAGAAACTCTGAGATCTTGTGGTCATCTTCCTCCTTTCCCCTTCTCCATAAGATTGTAGCCTCATTTGGGCCGTGTTCTCAGGGCTGTGCCTATCTGGGAGAAGGTGGTCTGGTCAAGGTTGATGCTGGGAAGCGGAGGTCCAGGGAGCCCTAGGTAAGGGATTTGTCCGGAGTGGTGGAAATCAGTCAAAGGAACATGATCAAAACAGGAAATGGGTCTGGGGTCAGGAACCGGAAGTCTCAGAAGTGGTCCAGAAAGGGGAAGGGAAGGACATGAATGAGCCAAACATGTTGGGGGAAGGTGGGGGAACTTCTTTTAAAGGGCTAAGTCCTGACCTCATGTCAGAAATGAGAGGGAACTAAAGGAATCAACTATCAAATGGTCCAGAGATAATACTGACTGAAACAAACATTGTTTTATTTGGTCACAGTTTCCTACACTGCACACCAGGAAGAGAATGGCCCCAAGTCCAGAGTCCTTAGATGGTGGTTCCCTGTGAAGCTACATTTTCTTAATATCATGAACAAACTTATGCAGAGAGGTGGGACCAGGCTCAGAATGGGTCTCTGCTACCTTGTTCATATCGCTCTGGGTAGAAAGGGGAACCTGGAAGAGTCTTGTGCATTAGCTCGAAGAAAGGGAGAGAAGCTCAAGGAATCCTGCTCTGAATCCTTATGCCTAATTGATTAATCTTTCTGATTGCATGAGAAGAATGGAAAAATACTAATGCCATGTTCACTCTTTGGTGCTTTGCTTAGGGACAATGTAAACCTCAGATCATTCACAATCTCAGTTACCAGGGGGAGTGGATTCATCCAGAAATAGACAATCCTGAATATAAACCCAACCCAACCATTTGTCACTATTATAACATTAGTGTCCTTGGCCTGGACCTTTGGCGGGTAAATCTCTCTGGGCTCAGAGCCAGGGAAGAACAGTCCCGCTAAAGGTTCCACAAAGTAGAAAGAGTTCCAGGCTGGAAATTACAAAACTTGAGTGAGTCTTGACCTTTCTAAACCTCAAACTGTTCCTCTTTAAAATGGGATTAATTATATTCATCCTAATAACTATAATAGCTAAAATTTATTGAGTCTCTACCATGTGCCAAGCACTATTTCAGAGACTTTGCAAATGCCATTTAACTCTATGAAATCTCCTACTTCTAAATGTGAAAACTGATGTTCAGCAAAGTTAGCTAACTTGCCTGAAGACACATTTGGTAAGCAGAAAAGCTGGAATTTGAATGCAGGCCTTTCTGAGGCTAGATTCAGTGTTCCAATACTTTATACTGCTAGACCGGTCCTATGTGAATCTTGGGGTAGTTCTGGAAATAAAAGGGAATCTGAGATGTGGTAAAACTTTGAAATATTAAAATCCCCAGATAGATGTTGGGACTGATTGTCCCAGCCATGATGACAAATCCTGACCTAGCCTCCCTCTTCTCTGCCAGTTACCTTTCCTGGCTCTGATTTGAAGGAAAAGAGGAGGGCTCAGAGACTCAGGGCTTCACAGAGTTGTTTTTTTCCAATGAGACCTGATGTTGAAAATGCGGAGGATTCTTTCCCAACTCAGGAGAAAGAGAGCACCTCAAGTACCTGCCCCAGAGTGAAAGCTTTAGCCCAGGAGGCCTCTTGGAAACTGCAATCTATCAATACGTAGTCTTGGAATTCCCTTGGAGAGGAAGGGAAAGTGAGCATTAATATTCCTTATTATTACCCTGTATTATGTTTGAGAGAATTGACAATCAGAAATGTCACACGATGTGCCCAAGAGCACACAGCTAGTGCATGGGAGAGACAGGATTCAAAGGTCTGTCAGCCC
The DNA here is from genome assembly GCF_002837175.3 of Physeter macrocephalus. NCBI lineage: Eukaryota > Metazoa > Chordata > Mammalia > Artiodactyla > Physeteridae > Physeter > Physeter macrocephalus. The sequence goes on from NC_041217.1 coordinate 141,265,197, forward strand.
ATAAAGTCCTTGTTTATTGATTACACCCACCGTACAATAGAGCCTCTAGAAACTGCGGCCACTTGTCCTTGGGTGTATCATGGAATGTTCTACAGCCAGTGAAATCTCTGTCTCTGACCAGTGATTTCTACAGTTCAAGGCTGCTAAAGGTCTCTTGAACAGACACCCCCAATTTGAAGCTTTCTTGGTTTATTTATTTATTTTGACTTTCTTGTTTTCCTGACTCAGTGAGGCCAGCACACAAGTATAAGGAGACGATGTATGTAAATTACCATGTGCATAGTAGGGGTTCAGGAGAGAAGGAAGAAGAGAGACATATGTCCTTCTTTTGTTCCTTTTTTATCTGAAGAATGTGGATACAGTTTGTACAAATTCCCATTGTTATCTCTTTTTTTTTCAGTTGTCCCTTTTTAATAAAAAATAGGAACTTTCTACATCTTGAAAAAATATGTGGTCATATTAATATGCCTAAACTGATTGTTTCCTTAAAATGCATTGGGTGTTTTTTTTTCCACTGAAAACATTAAGGCACACACTTTAAACAGTTTCTTTGTTCATCTACAGAATTTAAAAATTATTTGACACTAATTGCTCTGAGTTCTATCTTCCTCCTCAAGTAGGCAAACCTTTCTATTTGAGAATTTAAACCATGCTGAAGGACTGTTTCTCAAATTTTAACATGCGTATGAATCACTCAGATCTTAATAAAATGCAGATTCTGATCCAGCAGGTCTGGGACGAATCCTGAGAGACTACATTTCTGAAACTCCAGCATTATCTCTTTTTTTTTTTTTTGTCTTGTGATACAGTTCTGCACAAGGCTGACATCACCCTTGCAGGCATCCTTTCCTTTTAAGTTCTAGTTGGGTCTGGCACGCCCAAGTCCTACTCCACCCTACCCACTCAGCCAAACCAACACATCCAGTTTATCACAGGGTCCCTGCACCTCGTTGGAAAAGCCTAGCAACTCTCAGCATAGAGATGGGCCGGAATTCTCTCACCTGCCCTGCCCCAACCCGGGGTTCCAGATGCTCTGTGAGTCCATCGCCCTCTGCATCAGGTCCTAGCCTAGTAAACTGCTTAATCTTCCTGCTTAGTCCCTGACCCATCCTGTTCTCTGTTCCTACACTCCCATACACAGTCCCTTTTCTTTTCTTTCCTTTTTTTTCCCCTTAGGCAGAAGATACTGCATTCTTTCATCAGGACAGAGGCTAGGAGGAGATGGCAGTGAACAAGAAAATTCTTTCTCTTAGCTTTGGCACTCCTTATGATCTTTGAAGGAGTAGTGACACAAAATGCAATGAATATAGCCTAACAGCCATAATGCAAAGCACATTGACATTCCTTAGGTCTTATGGTCTGTGTCACAGCCCTGTGGGGCTGGAGGGTAGGGCTTATCATATCCATTTTACTCATCAGGAAGTGGAGGGCTTAGAGAGGACTTGACTTGTCAAGATCCTATAGCTAGTAAGTGCCCAAACCTATACTCTTTCCATTTTATGATTTAAGTGGGACATCGCAGGAAACCAGGTAACTTTCAGTGAATTAACTTTTTAGGCTTTACAGTCTCACAGAGCTCTTTCTCACATATTCTTTTCTCCTGAGAAATGTATGAAGAGATCAGGGAAATTATATTTTCTTCCATTTTCCAGATAAAAACATGGAGGCACAGAAGAGATATGAGTAAACCAAGGTCCCTCCACTAGTGAGTTGTAGGAAGCAGGACTGGCCCTCATGTCCTGATTCTCAGTTGGAGGCAGAGCCAGGAGTTTAGTGTAGGGGGGATGGGGGTAAGTGAGCACCAAAGAGAACAGGGGAGATTGGAAACATTTCTCGTGCGAGTAGAAAAAATGGAAGAGCCAAAAAATGAGCAGTTCCTTAACCAAGACTGCTGACAGCTCAAAAAGAAAAAAAACAAAACAAAAAATAAATCCCAACTCACAAAAAGAAAAAAAAAAATCCCAAAGAAAAAAATTGTAAAGTTGCATAAGGAATTATTAAAACCAATTTTTTAAATGGCTCAGAGGAAATTAACGATCTTTATTAAAAGTGGCTATTTTGTCATTTATTTTTCTGCTGAAGGCAGGGTTGGGGGGATGATGTAAGCCAAATAAAAGTCTTTCTTATTTAAAAAGCAAAACAAAAGAAAACTTTTTTCAAACCCTAGAGGAAGGACACATGATAACTCATGCTGCAAACTTTCTTGTGGTCACGCAACGGCTCTCACACAATTAACTTGCTGATTTATTTAATATATAATGCTAAAGCAAACAAATCCAGAATAACTCTCCTTTTGTTTCTTTTGAAACATATCCAGATACTGAAAAGTTATGATAATAACTATTACCATTTATCGAATGACTGTTACCTGCTAGACACTGTGCTTTACATATATTATTTCTAATGCTCATGACAACACTTCAAGGGAGTTATTTTTAATACTTCACTTATGAGGGAACAGGCTCAGTGGAGTTGAGTAACTTCCCCAAAGTCACACAGCTAGTATATGGTTGAGCTGGTCTGTCTGACTCCATGACTGCTGCTCTTTCTATTTTGTTCCTTTATCATTAATAAACACTGAAATTATTATATACCATTGACTTGATTCATCTTTTTCTTTAATTGTAAATATTAAATATGTTATTTTAAGAAAATAGAGAAATATGGTAGAGAATCTAAATTGTGCTTGCACTTCTTGTCAAACCTTTTCCCCGTATTCTTTTAGTTTTCTGATTATACTGAGGAGAGAACCTTAAAAAGGACATCTATAAGTGGCAGCAGAGACTATCAATCCGAGCTGGGGCAAGAGCCACTGGACAGCAATTTGGAGCCTAGCAGAATGATGAAAATTTCTTCACAACCCTCTGAAAGAGTGGTCATAAGCTTGGAGAACACAGAACCTTGGGAAACAGTAAAGTAATTTCTTTCTAGAGCAGATCAGCTAAGGTGGTACAGCATTCTGGACCCTCTGTTCTCTTAATCATCTTTGTACTCCCTCACTCCACCTTAGTTATTGATTAAAATCTCTGGGTCCATGGCCTAGGAATCTGCATTTAGCAAAGCTTCCAGGTGATTTTTTAAAGCCTTTTGACCTAGTTCTAATAATCCCATTGTTTTCATTTCAACAGGTGAAATCAGGCTGCATCTTTGACAATTTCCTTCTTACAAATGATGAAGAGTTTGCAGAAGAGGCTGGAAATAAGACCTGGGGAATAAGAAAAGTAAGATTTTCCCTCACTTGGATTTCCAGGTGTCTGACTCCTCAGTTGTGCACTGTTCTCTGCATTTAAAAAATCAGTCTCACAGTCATTGTCTCATTTGCTGGTTACATGGCCCTGAGAGGCAGGGTAAAGAACTTGTATTCATTGGACATCTACAACCTTGTACTTGACTCTATGAACACTTTCCAAAAGTCTTCCCACTTAGTCCTTAAAACAACCCAGCAAGACAGGTATTGTTATTCCTGTTTTTCAGATGTAGGAATTGAGATTCATAGAGTATATATAAACTGTGCAAGGTCACATGCAGCCTTTAACTTGTTGAGTTAGAATGCACACTCCTTCTGTGTCACACTCCCTGCTCACAGTGGGGTGATCTGGAAGGGAGCCACTGAACCCATTTCTGACGGATGACTTGGAGAAGGAAGCAAGATGTTAGTGCTGTTTACCAGCTTCCCTGCTCTCCTAGAACTGTTTTACAGGTGGAGTGATACTTAGGACAATGGCTTCTTCTTGGTGCCACCCTTCATCCAGACCTCCTGGTTCTGCAGGAAGGGCCATTCAAGCAGGTTTGTGGCCAATGCTAGATTACCCAAAAGGCAGACGAGGCTCATGGTTAGAGCACCAGCAAAGCACAGGCATTAAAAAGAAATTTATTTATTTATTTATTTTTATTTTTGGCTGTGTTGGGTCTTCGTTGCTGTGCCTGGGCTTTCTCTAGTTGCAGCGAGTGAGGGCTACTCTTTGTCGAGGTGCTCAGGCTTCTCATTGCAGTGGCTTCTCTGTTGAGGAGCACGGGCTCTAGGCACGCGGGCTTCATTAGTTGTGGCATGTGGGCTCAGTAGTTGTGGTGTACGGGCTTAGTTGCTCCGTGGCATGTGGGATCTTCCCAGACCAGGGCTCCTGGTCCCCTGCATTGGTAGGTGGATTCTTAACCACTGTGCCACCAGGGAAGTCCCAAAAAAGAAATTTTTGAGAGAACTTTGTTACTTAGCATTTTCAAAGAAGCATTGACACAGTCATCATGGAAAAAATAAAAATTAGACTTTTTACACTTCTTAGTCTGGTTTTGTTTTGTTTTTACTTTGAGGTTATCATCTAAGACTGTTTTTTATAAAATAAATTTATTTATTTTATTTTATTTATTTTTGTCTGCGTTGGGTATTCGTTGCTGCGCGTGGGCTTTCTCTAGTTGTGGTGAGCGGGGGCTGCTCTTCGTTGCGGTGCGCGTGCTTCTCACTGTGGTGGCTTCTCTTGTTGCAGAGCACAGGCTCTAGGCGCTCAGGCCTCAGTAATTGTGGCACATGGGCTCAGTAGTTGTGGTTTGCGGGCTCTAGAGTGCAGCCTCAGTAGCTGTGACGCACAGGCTTAGTTGCTCCGCGTCACGTGCGATCTTCCTGGACCAGGGATCGAACCCGTGTTCCCTGCATTGGCAGGCGGATTCTTAACCTCTGCGCCACCAGGGAAGTCCTCTAATATTGTTTTATTGAGGAAATATTACATACTGGTCAAGAGCATGAGTTTTAGAACTAGATTGCTTAGGTTCAAATCCAGGCTCCATTACTTACTAGCTGTACAACCTTGGTCAAGTTGTTTAACCTCTCTGATCTTCAGTCTCCTCATCTATAAATTGGGAATGATGACAGCAATTATCTTTTAAGTTCCTGGCCTATAGTAAGTGCTCAATACATGGTACTTATTACTATTAACCTACATATTCACTTGGCAAATATTTGTTGAGTGCTTGTTCAAAGCACTGTTGTAGTTGTTGGAGATATACCAGTGAAATAAAACAGAGAAGTTTCTGCCCTCATGGGGCTTACATTCAGTCAGGGGAGCCCAACAAGAAACATAAAGAAGTAAATATATATGCATGAGATGGTGAGATAAACTACAGAGAACAATAAAGCAATAGAGAGGGCTGTCATATGGGGGTTTTGCTCTTTGGTCAGGAGAGGCTTTGTTGAGTAAGCAACATTTAAGAGACTTGGAGGAAGTAAGGAGCAAATCACGCAGATGTTTGGGAAGAAAAGCCTTCTGGTAGAGAGAACAGCAAATGCAAAGTCCCTGAATTAGAAGCATAACTTGCTTGTCTAAGAAAGAGTAAGAAGTACAGTGTGACTAGAGCTGAGTGAGAAAGAATAAGAGTAGTTGGGGCCATTTCCCTGAGTAAAATGGGGAGCCATTGGAGCCATTTTTAGCAAAGGAGTGGTATGAGCTGGCTCATAGATTAAGATGTTACTCTGGCTGCTGCATTGCAAAAGTCTATAGGAATAAAAAAGGACTATTGGGGAACAAAGGCAGAAGCAAGTGGTAGTGGTGGAGGTAGAGGAATGCTCAGATTCTAGATCCATTTTGAAGGCTAAACTCACAAGAGTGATGGATTAGATACAAAATATGAGTTGGAGTAAAGAGGGACGGCTCCAAGGTTTTTGACCTCAATGACAAGAAGGATGGAGTTATTGAGGATGAGCTTTGGGGCACCCCAATATTTAGAGATCAGGGAGATAAAGTGGAACCAGCAAACAAAACAGAAAGGGTAGCCGGCGAGGTAGGAAGAGAACCAGGACATTATCCTGTAGGCCAAGTGAAGAAAGTATTTTAAGGGGGAAAGGAGCGATCAATTGTATTGAATGATCAAGAAAGATGAGGACTGAGAATGGACCACTGAATTTAATAACATGGGGTTCATTGGTGACTCTGACAAGAGCAGTTTCAGTGGAGAGGTATAGGGAAAAAAAATGGGTCCAAGAAAGAATGGAAGGAGAACAACTAGAGACAGCAAGTATAAGCTAGTCTTTTGTAGAGTTTTGCTGTAAAAAGTGTAGAGAGAATAGGGTGGTAGGTAAAGGCAAATGTTGGTCAAGATTTTTTTAAATACAGTAGATCTTCCTGCCTGCTTGTATGTTAATGGGAATGATACAATAAAGAGAAAAAACAATATAGGAGAGAAAGAGGAGAATTTCTAGAGCACTGTTTTTGAGAATATGAGAGTGGATGATATCTAGCAAGAAGATAGGTTGGCTTTCCATAGGAATATGGATATTTTATCCATAATCACAGGAATAAAGAATGACTATAGAAGAATAAATACAGGCAGGTGGGTAGATTTGGTGGTGGGAGTATATGTAGTTGGATTCTCTGGGAAGCAGACACCAAGATGGTGTTAGAAATGTAGGCGATTTATTGGGGATAATGCCTGGGAAAGATGAAGGGTAGAGGGTGCAGGAATAGGCACCTGTGAAAGGAGAGAGGAAAAGGAGAATTGGGTAGGAATTATAGTCAAGTGCAGTGCAGCTCTGAGAAAGTCTTGCTAGCCCAACATGGCTCCAGGGGAAAAGGAGAAGGAGAGTAAACCAACCACAGAAATATAGGAGGCTCATCAGTTAGCATTAAGGGCTCACTTGAGTTTAGTTTTTTGTTGTTTTTTTAAGTTGTCAAATATCTTGGCATTAAAAAGAATTTTTTTTATATTGGACTATAGTTAATTTTTGAGTTTAGTTTTAATGAGTTTAAAATGAGAACAATCTGTTTTTACTATTTTCTCTAGCCATTTTCTCTGCTTAGGTGCAGGCATGGCAAGTTGGATTTAACCAGATTTGAGGATTTGCCCAACTAAGGAAGGGAAGGGCAAAGGAGTTGAGGATGTTTGCAAGAGAGTAATCACATAAAAATAAAGAAAGCAGGAAAGGGAAGATATGAGTTGGTTGAGGTCTAATGAAAAGGAAATGGTTTAACAAGTTGTTATAGGTCCAGGTGGGCTTGAGGAGTTGGTAGAGTTGGTCTTTTGTTGCCTTTGGCAAGAACTGTTTTGGTAAGGAGTGGAGGTTGGGAACAGATCAGTGAGTAGAGCAGTGAGAGGGAAGTGAAGAAATAGAGACATTAACTGTAGCCAGTGCTTTCCAGGCATAAGAAAATGAAGGCCTGATGAAAGAGACAATGTGGGAATAACGTGGGAAACACAACAAGATGTCAAGCACTTGCTCCCACTAGGATTGTCGAAGGCCCTATCCTACTGGGCATGCAGGTTCTCAATCTAGCTTTGTCCCCCAGGTCTGGGTAGAAGACCACCAGATTCTCTAGGTGAGGATTAAAGCCCTAGAGGAGTCTAGACTGTGTCTTTTCTTTTTTTTTAATTCTTGGCTGCATTGGTTCTTCGTTGTTGCACGCGGGCTTTCTCTAGCTGAGGCGAGTGGGGGCTACCCTTCATTGTGGTGCGCGGGCTTCTCACTGCAGTGCCTTCTCTTGTTGCAGAGCATGCGATCCAGGCACATGGGCTTCAGCAGTTGTGGCACAAGGGCTCAGTAGTTGTGGCTCGTGGGCTCTAAAGCGCAGGCTCAGTAGTTGTGGCACACAGGCTTAGTTGCTCCGTGGCATGTGAGATCTTCCCGGACTAGGGCTCGAACCCATGTCCCCTGCACTGGCAGGCAAATTCTTAACCACTGTGTCACCAGGGAAGTCCCAAGGACTGTGTCCTTTCTTTAAGACCCCTCTGAGTAGTAAAATTTATGAAGACGGCTCTAAGGATCAAATTCTAGCACCTGGATGAACACATTAGAGAACTCAGAAGTCCCATTTCTGACTGCAGATTTGTACTGGCTACAGTTCATAAGCAAATTCAAAGAGTTCCATAAAGGTTGTTTTACTGTGATATAGCAAAAAGAGGGCCAGACTTGGAACCAGAAAACCTGGTTTCTAATTCTAGTTCTACCACTCACTAACTATATAGCTTGGGGAACTGATTTAATCAGTCTGAATCTCATATTCCTCATCTAGAAGGTGGGAGCAGTAACACCTCATACATTGCTGTAAGGAATAGAAATAATGTGTGTAGACTGTCTCACACCATGCTTAGCAATGCTGTAGGCATTCAGTAGATGTTTGTTGAATCTGAACCAATTTTATTTATGAACAAATTACACACATACACACACACACTTCTCTCCACCCCACACATACTGAAAATTTATAGGTAAATAAACACCATACCAGAAATCTTTAAGAGTGTGGGAAGATGCCAGACATTTCTAAAGTGAGTTAACTTTGTTTATACCATCTGTAAATTAGTTTGAAATTCCACACTCTAAACAGGACATAGAGAAGCAATGGAGGTTTGCTGGTTTTACAGTTATCCTTTCTGTACCATCGGCTCACAATATCATTATATGCATTCACATAGCTCTTTACAGATCACAAAGCACTTTCCTATAAATTTGAGCAACTATTGCAATGTCCTCATTTAATCCTCAGAACAGCCATTGTAGAGGATACCATTATTATCTTCCTTTTACAGATGCAGAAACTGCTTAGAGGAGGCAAGTCAGTTGCTCAGGGTCAAATAACCAGTAAGGGACGGGGCCCGTATCTGAACTCAAGTTTGTCTGGTTCCAAAGATTATCCTTCCATTGCATTAGGCTGTTTGTTGAATGAGTGAGTAAATATCTCTTACGACTGAGTACAGATAGTAGGCAAGTCTCACATGGAAAAAATACTCTTTTAACAAAAATAATCATAAAGTAATTTTCCTCTTTTAAAAATTTTCTCAAAAAATAAACATACAAATAAGTAGCTGCATGAAGTGTGACAGCCTTTTCATAAGAAGCTAATGTGGTTGCCAGGTGTTCAAGGCGACCCTGGTTGATTCTTGGCCCTACTTACTTATCAGCTGTATTACCTTAGGCAAGTAATCTAACTTGCCTGTGGGAGTTATTTTCTGTGTCTCATTTTTCACATTTGCAAACTCAGCTGTGAGGATTAAATGCTGACTCTTCCTTCCTTTATTTTACTAGGACTACAACAAGAATTAATCCCAGTCTAGCTGGAGAGTCAAGCCCAGACACAATTATCGTATGATAGCACAGGCCTACAAATTTAGGTCTGGAACATCATAGGTGCTCAATAAATATTAGTTAAAAGAATGAATAAAACTCTGACTGGTGCTTTCAGGGAAGAGTTCACGAAGGAAGTAACTTTTGAACCAGCTCTTGAAGAATTCATGAGTCTGTCTTTCGGAGGAGGATATGTGTGAACCAAATTTCAGAGTCAAAGAGCAGGGCACCTGTATGACAGGAGTCGGGTGGTGAGGTCAGGGAGAAGCAGCAAGGACTCCTTCTTCCTTCTTTCCCGTAGGTTGGAGTCTGCTGTAGTGTCTGGGCCTTACAATCTTTGGAATGTTCTGGTTTGGAAAACTTGTCTTTGCAGGGAGGCAAAACTTTACCTCTTCCCTCTTAGGGTCTTCAGCTGGGCCTTAGAATTTAGTTAACATAAGACAGATGAACAGGAGAAAAACATACAAATTTATTTAATATAAGTTTTATGTGACACGGGAGCCCTCATAAGGAAATGAGGACCCAAAGAAGTAGCAAAACCTAAATGCTTTAATACTAGATTAAACAAAGAGAGGCAATTGTGGAAAAGTAACTAAAATGTACAGGGAGGCTAAAGGAAGATAAGAATTATTTTAACAATGTCAGTTTGTGTAGCATTCTCTTGCTCTCAACTTGATGAGTGTTTCTTTTCTCCTGGTATGTGGAGGGCAGCTCCTACATGGGAGCTTTACCTCCTGTATTCAGGAGGAAAGGGGAGATCAAAGTATCCCTTTTGTATCTACTGTTTTTTCAAGTGCCTTTAGCTTAAAATAACCCTTATGCCAAAGTAGCATATTTTGGGGTAGCATATCTTGGCACCCTTCACCTTTATACCTGTTTCTATAACATAAGAGTCTTCTCATGGTGAAAAAGATCAAGGCTTCAGGTACTGAGTCTAAACCCTGTCTTGGGGCTGCAGGGCTGGTGTGTGAGGAATCTATGTTTTAGGGATGCCATTGTTTACTACCAATGTCTGCTCTGATTTGTCAGGCATATGTTCTACCAGTTGTTACATATTTTCAGGTATCACCAGATAAAGATACTGATTTTCAAGCAGAATTCTGAGGGAGTAGTAAACAATAAAGATACATTTGAGGGAATTCCCTGGCAGTCCAGTGGTAAGGACTCTGAGCTTTCACTGCTGAGGGCAAAGGTTCAATCCCTGGCCGGGGAACTAAGATCCGGAAAGCTGCGCCGGGCAGCCAAAAAAAAAAAAAATCCATTTGAATATATTTTTTAAAGTTGCTGCTTTACCTTTGTTAATTTTTTACCTTTATTTTGATTGATTGTACAAACATTATTTCAGAAATTAATGTAATTTTAACAAGAAAAAATTCATGCATAGTTCCATCCATTCTGCACACAGACTGAAATTTTTGTGTTTCCTGCTAGGACTTGTCTTTTGAATACCACCATTCTGCCACTGAACCATATTCCTCCAGATTGAGTTTTTCTTTTGAACTTCTGTTTATATGTTAAATTTTCAAAAGTAACAGATGTTCAATGTAAAAAATTTCATATCTACAAACACATTAAGAAAAAAGTAAAAAATTTTAATTATTCCCAAATCCAGAGACATCTGTGCAATATTTATTGGCTTTTCTTCCAGTTTTGTGTTTATTCATTGGTTAACTGGTTTGACTTTGTTGAAATGATTTAGTTAATCACACTCTTCGGTACAGGGCACTTTATCCTCTTTGGTCAGTGATTATCAGTTTTAAATTTTATTTGTTACTTTTTTTTTTCTCTTTTACTGCCTTTCCCTTCCCCACACAAGCAACTAAGTTCTATCTGATGTAAAACTTTTTTTGCATATGTTCTTACAAAATATGAATTTTTGTTTGCCCTGGGTGTATTTTTAATTTATGTAAATGGTATAGTGTTTAAATCTCATTTTGTTTCCTCATATTCTTCACTATGCACTGTTTTAAAAATGCATTCATGTTAGAAATAGACAATCTGAAAAGACCAATCACTTGTAGTGAAATTTAATTTGTAATTTTAAAAAACCCTCCCATCAAACAAAAATCAGAACAGAATGGCTTCACAGGGAAGTTCTACCAAACATATAAAGAAGAGCTAATATCTATCCTTCTCAAACTCTTCCAAAAAATTGAAGAGGATGGAACACTCCCAAATTCATTCTACAAGGCCACAATTACCCTGATACCAAAACCAGACAAAGACACTACAAAAAAAGAAAATTACAGGCCAACACCTCTGATGAATATAGATGCAAAAACCCTTAACAAAATATTAGCAAACCAAATTCAACAATATATAAAAAGGATCATACACCATGATCAAGTGGGATTTATTCCAAGGATGCAAGGATGGTTCAATATCAATCAGTGTGATATACTTCATTAACGAAAAGAAGGATAAAAATCACATGATCATCTCAATAGACACAGAAAAAGCATTTGACAAAATTCAGCATCCATTCATGATAAAGACTACTATCAGAGTAGGTATAGAGGTAATATATATCAACATAATAAAGGCCATGTATGATAAGCCCACAGCTAACATTAATGGTGAAAAGCTGAAAGCATTTCTTCTAAGATCAGGAACAAGACAAGGATGCCTACTCTTGCCAATTCTATTTAACAGAGTATTGGAAGTCTTAGCCATAGCAATCAGAAAAGAAAAATAAATAAAAGGCATTCAAATTGGAAGGGAAGAAGAAAAACTGTCACTATTTGCAGATGACATGACACTATGTGTATAGAAAACCCTAAATCCCCACCAAAAAACTATTAGAACTAATAAATGAATTAAGTAAAGTGGCAGGATACAAGACTAATGTACAGAAATCTGTTGCTTTTCTATACACTAATAATGAACTATCAGAAAGAGAAAGCAAGAAAACAATTCCATTTAAAACAGTATCAAAAAGAATAAAATACCTAGGAATAAACTTAACCAAGGATATGAAAGACCTATACTCTGGAACTATAAAATCTTGATGAAGGAAATTGATGATGACACAAAGAAATAGAAAATACTCCATTTTCATGGATTGGAAGAATTAAATATTGTTAAAATGTTCACACTGTTCAAAGCAATCTACAGATTTAATGCAATCCCTATCAAAATACCCAAAATATTTTTCACAGAACTATAACAATCCTAAAATTTATATGGAACCACACAAGACCCTGAATAGCCAAAGGAATCTTGAGAAAAAAGAACAAGGCTGGAGGTTTCATGCTCCCTGACTTCAGACTATACTACAAAGCTACAGTAATGAAAACAACATGGTACTGGTAAAAAACAAAACAAAACAAAACAAACAGACATATAGACCAGTGGAACAGAATAGAGAGCCCAAAAATAAACCTACACATTTATGATCAATGAGTTTGCAACAAAGGAGGAAAGAATATATAATGGAGAAAAGACAGTCTCTTCAATAAGTGGTGCTGGGAAAACTGGACAGCTACATGTAAAAGAACGAAAGTAGGACATTTTCTCACACCATATACAAAAATAAACTCAAAATGGATTAAAGACTTTAATATGAGACCAGAAACTGTAAAACTCCTAGAAGAGAACATGAGCAGAATACTCTTTGACATTAATCATAGCAATATTTTTTGGATCTGTCTCCCAAGGCAAAAGAAACAAAACCAAAAATAAACAAATGGGACCTAATTAAACTTAAAAGCTTTTGCACAGCAAAGGAAACCATTGACAAAATGGAAGGCAACCTACTGAATGGGAGAAAATATTTGCAAATGATATGACTTATAAGGGGTTAATGTCCACAATGTATAAACAGCTTATACAACTCAATATCAAAAAAACAATCAACTCAATTAAAAAATGGGCAGAAAAACTGAATAGACATTTTCCCAAAGACATACAGATTCCAACAGGCACATGAAAAGATGCTCAACATTGCTAATTATTAGACAAATGCACATCAAAACCACAATGTGATATCACATCACACCTGTCAGAATGACTAACATCAAAAAGAGCACAAATAACAAATGTTGGCAAGGATGTGGAGAAAAGGGAACCCTAGTATACTGTTAGTGGGAATGTAAATTGGTGTAGCCACTATGGAAAACAGTATGGAGATTCCTCAAAAAACCAAAAGTAGAACTCCATATGACCCATCAATTCCACTCCTGAGTATATATCTGAAGAAAATGAAAACACTAATTCAAAAAGATACATGCATCCCAACGTTCACAGCAGCATTATTTATAATAGCCAAGACATGGAAGGAACCTAAGTGCCCATCAACAAATAAATGGATATAGAAGATGTGATATCGCCATTATTTTGTAATAAGTTTAAATGGAGTATAATGTATAAAAGTATTGAATCGCTTTGTTGTATACCTGAAACTATTATAATATTGTAAACCAACTATATGTCAATAAAAAATAAAATGCCTTCTTGTTGCTGTGTATATATCTAATCCATTTCTGATGATTACTGCATAATATTTAATGACAGAACATTTACCACATTTTAGCTGTCTACTCTCCCAGTGACAGGCAACCAGGTTGTCTTCAAGTCTCCACCATCATAAATAACACAGCAATGAATATGTTTCTGTGTCTGCATAAGAATTTCTTTGGGATATATCCCAGGAGTGCAACTGTGGGCTCATAGAATATGAGTTCTTGATTTGCATAATTTATGTCAGATTGCTTTCCACAAGGCTATACCAGTCCATACTCCCACCACCGCACATAAGGGTTTCAGCATCCCCACAACCTGACCAGCTGGCATTATCAATATTTTATAGTTTAATAGATGTAAAATTATAGTACATTGCTGTTTTAATTAACATTTCACTGATATTTTTGAGCATCTCTTCATATGTCTTTTGATTCTGGGATTTCCTCTGGGTTCATGTTTTTTGCTTATTTTCTTTCTAGGGGTTGCTACCCTCTTACTTATTTGCAAGTATTTTGTGTATTAAATATTTCATATATCTTTTCTCATTCTCTCATCTAGTTACTTTGTCTACAGTGTCTTTTGGTGAATAGAAATCTTTATTATTCATCAATATTATTGTCTTGTAGTTTGTGCTTTTTATAATAGGTTTTGCTTTTCCATTCTCCTCAGTCACAAACTGTAATAGTCTCCTGTTTTTCTTTTATAATTTTATTTTTCACATTTATTATACCTTTAATCTTCCTCAAGCCAGTCTTGTATGAGGTATAGAATTGAGGAAATATGGTAATTATACTTTAAGCCTTGATATATCAGTTTCTGAGAGGGGGATATTAAATCTTCTGCTACAATTATGCTTCTATCTATTTCTCCCTGCAGTTGTCTATATTTTAAGACTGTATAATTAGGTGCATCTATGTGTTTTACCTATTACATTTTTGTGTTTGTTTCTTTTATGAATATGTAACGACTTTTTATCACTTCTTATCCTTTGAGACTAAAATTCCTTTTGACAGATACTATGGTCACAACCCAGTTCATATTTTCCTGGTGTATCTTTTTTCATCTTTTTATTTTTAGTCTTTCCATCTCCTTATGTTTTAAGTGTGTCTTTGATAGCCAATTTACTGTTGGATATATTTTTTAAAAATCCAACTAGTGAGATTAATTTATTTGCATTTAACGTAATTGCTATATATCAAGAGTTAATCCTACCATCCATGTGCTACACACTTTTTTTTTTAACCTCCATTTCTACTTTTTTTCTGAAGTATAGTTAATTTACAATGTTGTATTAGTTTCTGATGTACAGCAAAGTGATTCAGTTATACATATATACATGTATATTCTTTTTCATATTCTTTTCCATTATAATTTATTACAAGATATTGAATATATTTCCCTGTGCTATACAGTAGGAACTTGTTGTTTATCTATTTTGTATTATAGTAATTTGTATCTGCTAATCCCAAACTCCTAATTTATCCCTCCCCGCTGCTATCCCCTTTGGTAACCACAGGTTTGTTTTCTATGTCTGTGAGTCTGTTTCTCTTTTGTAAATATGTTCCATTTGTATCATATTTTGGATTCCACATGTAAATGATATCACATGATATTTGTCTTTGTCTGTCAGACTTACTTCACTTAGTAAGTAATCTCTAAGTCCATCCACATTGCTGCAAATGGCAGTATTTCATTCTTTTTATGGCTGAGTAGTATTCCACTATATATATACATATATATGTATATGTATATATATATATTATATATATATATATATATATAAAATCTTCTTTATTCATCTGTTGATGGACAATTTAGGTTGCTTACATATCTTGGCTATTGTAATTTGTGCTGCTCTGAACACTGGGGTTCATGTGTCTTTTTGAATTAGAGTTTTCTCTGGATATATGCCCAGAAGTGGGATTGCTGGATCATATGGTAACTCTATTTTTAGTTTTTTAAGGAACCTCCATACTGTTCTCCATAGTGGCTGCACCAGTATACATCCCACCAACAGTATACGAGGGTTCCCTTTTTGCCACACCTTCTCCAGCATTTACTACTTGTAGACTTCTTGATGACGGCCATTCTGACCAGTGTGAGGTGGTACCTCATTGTAGTTTTGATTTGCATTTCTCTAATAATTAGCAATGTTGAGCACCTTTTCATGTGCTTATTAGCCATCTGTATGTCTTCTTTGCAGAAATGTCTGTTTTGGTCTTCTGCCCATTAAACTTCTGCAGGTTTAAAATTCATACATAATGTTTTTTCTTGTGGTGGTAGCCATTCACTTCAGAATCATACCCATAGATTTAAGAGAGTTCCTCCATTTCAACGGTTTGAAAAAAAACCCAAACAAAAGTTCTAAGGGTGATGCTCAAAGATCTGATGCATCATGTGTGCATGTTGATCCAATCACTGTTGCTGAAGTAGAAGGTGTTTGATCTCCAAAGGAAACACAAGGTACTGTTCTCAAAAGAAGGAGGAATGAAGGCCCAGAGACCATAAAACAATATATGTCCACTTCTTCATACTAAATCAGCTTTTTAAAACCTCAGTTTCTTTATCTGTGAAATGGCAGTGATAATATCTCTCTCAAAGGGGTGATATGAGGAGCAAACTAGGTAATAGATATGAATGTCCCTTGTGAATCATACAGTGCTGTACAAAGATTAGTTATTCTTGCTCTTGCATTCCTCACATGGTATCATTTGTTTAGATATTGGTATTTATCTGTATTGCTACATGGGGAACTACCATCCTAGCCAGCATTCTCCCTAAATTGTGCTGATGTCTGTAGAACTGATTTTCCTTTTCTGAGAATAGTGAATGTACAAGATGTCAGGATCATGTTTGACCTGGGAGTCAGTTTCCACCCAAATGATCCTGAAGTTGCAGGGCAGGGTAACTCGCTAGTAGACTTGCCAGACTGCACACAGCTGAAAGCTTGTTGCAATGGTGCCAAACTGGGCTCCAGTTCCCCCTCTACCTCAGATTATATTTGTGACCTTACCCAGGTCACTTTAACTCTCTGAGCCTGAAAAATGGAGGTCATAAGAAGACCCACCACTTAAAGTTGTGGTGGGATTACAGAAGATTATAATGTAAAATGCTCTGGCCTTGGAGAAAGTCTTATGCTTGTCAGACACAGATTCAAATCTTTATACTGAGCGCTTACCAATTTCCACTCTACACCATTATGGCTAGGTTGAGTGCAGGTTCTTTCTCATCTCTGAAGTACATTGAATTTCTCTGTTTCCTTAGAGAATAACTGTTGTCCCCCTCAAAGCCCTATGTCTTTATAATTTGGACCAGGAATACTTGCCAGCAGGATAAAGTCTCCCAGGAGATCCTGTTCTTTATGGACAACTGAAGTTGATAATTCTGCTTTTCACATATGAAAATTTAGATTCAGACTAAACTGAAAGATAGTAACATAGATGCTATGTTTATTGGAATAGGTTATAATTGCTCATAAACCTATAATAATCCCATGAATTAGGTACTAATATCCTCGTTTTACTGATAAGGAAATAGAAGGTCACATAAATTAGGTAACTTGACCAAGGTGACACAGTCGATAAGGAGAAGGTAAACAGTCTAGTGTAATGTAAGGAGGATGGACTTTGGAGTTAGAAAGATCTAAATTAGGGTCCTGGCACCGCCATTTACTAGATCTTGATCTTTGGCCCAGGGACCAAACCCCTTAAATCTCAGTTTCCTCACCTGTAAAGTGGGGATTATGATAATATCGACCTCACCTGAATGCTGTGAGGTTGAACTGAGAGAGTATATTTAATGCAGCATGTCTGGCACATGGTAAGTGCTCCATAAATCTTTAGGCACTGCTTGATAAGTGTCCTGGGACCCCAGAGCCCATAGAGCTCACCCACAGTGCGGCCTTAGGGGGAGCTTGAATCATCATCAAGCTCCTTTAAAACATTTCACTGGACATTCAAATGGTTGGCCTGACAATCCTTTGGGCTATGATTCAAGATGAAAGTCCCAGAAAGGAAATGAAGCAGCAATGTGCAGACCACCCCCACCCACACCCTGCCCAGCACAGCTGTTTGGACCAGGACTGGGAATCTGCCCCAAAGGCAGGCAAGCAACCAACAACCTACAAATGTGTACTGGCTTCTAAGAAATGAGTTAGACAAATCAATATTTCTCTCTCAGGGATCTGACTTGGGAAACATGAAGTGACTGAGGCAATTAACAGCAATAAAAACTATAACTAACTAAACTATGACATTGAGTAAGGATATATGTGGGAGGAGATAGAGCCTGGGCTGTCTCTATCACAAACCAAAGTGATGAGGAAGCAGAAATTATGAGTAAACAGAAGCTATGAAGTAGAAAAAGATATGTTTATTCAACAAATATTTCTAGAGCCCCTTCTATGAACTAGGCACTGTGCTAGGCTCTGAATATACAAAAGTGACTAAGACACAGCCTCTGCCTTCACAGCACTTAATCTTAGTAGGGAAGAGAGACAAAACAAGTAAACAAACAAATAAATAATTACAAATTGTTTTAAGGGCTAAAAAAGAAAACAAGTATGGGGCTTAGATAGAACATACCAGGAAAGGAGCTACTTAAGAAATAGCATGATGAGGGAAATTCTCTCAGAACAGATCATTAAAGTGAGACCTGTAGAATGAGAAGGAGCCAGAGAGAAGAGTATTTGAGGCAGAGGTTGTGCAATGTCTGCCAGTAAGAAAGGGCTTATTATGTACAAGGAAGCTGGGAAACAACAACAAAGCAAAACAAGCCACGTTGCTGGAGGGAAGTGAAGGAAAGGGAAGCAGCCTGAGATGAATTTGGCGGGGTAAGCAGGAAGCATGTCACAGGACCAGCAGGCTTTGGAATGGAGTTGGGTATTTAGTCCCTGTGTAGAGAGAAGCCATGAAAGCATTTGAGGTTGGGTAGTAACGTGATCCAGTATAAAGTGGTAGATAAGTGCAGAGGCTAAAGATTCATTCTGGGTCCAAGCCTAAGTTCTACCATTTACCAGCTGTGTGATATTGGGCAGTACTTAACCTCTCTGTGCTCCAGTTTCCTTTTCTATAAAATTGAGGTAAATTGATTTTTACCTCACGGAGTGGTTTTAAGACTAAATACATATAAAGTGCTTGCAGCAAGTCCTGGCACAATAAACACCTCATAAATGTAAGCTTGTACTGTTATTTTGTTGTTAAAAAGGTCATGGTAGCTACTAAATGGAGAATGAATGTGTGGGAGATAAAAGAGAGGCCAGTTATGAGGCAGATGAAGAGTCTGGGTGAGAGATGATGAGTGAAAGCGTGGTAGTAGAGACAGAGAAAAATAGACTTATTTGACATATTTTTGGAGGTAAAATTTTCATATATCGCAGATAGATTGGACATTGTGGCTGAGGAACATAGAGAAATCAAGAATGACTCCTAGGTTTCTGGCTACAGCAACCTGATAGAACTGATACTTACTGCGAGGGAGGAGCCTGGGGGAAGCAGGTTTGGCTGGGAAATGAGAAGTTCTATTTTAGACCTGTTACACTGAAGATGTCAGTGAGACATCCAAGCAGATGTCAATTAGGCAGTTCGTTATAAGTTTGGAAACCAGAAGAAAGGTCTGGGATGAAGATATCAATTTAGATGTCACTAGCATAATCAGCATTTGAAGGCTTAGAAATGGCTGAGGTTGGCTAGGAAGAGAGTACACAGAAGGAAGTGAAGGGAGCCAGGAGGCCTAAGGAATAACACATTTTAGAGTGGTTGAATAGACAAGAATAATGAGGAGAGGCCTGTGAAGAGAGAGTAAAACCAGAAGACTAGGGGAACAAAAACCAAGAGAGGAGAGTGTTTCAAGACTATTGGAGAGGTTTGCTTAGAGTGTGGAAATGTCCAATAAGATAAGGATAGAAAAACATTAGTCACTGATGACTTTGACAAGAGCAGTTTCAGTGAAGTGTGTGTGTCGGGGGGGTCACACTTCAAATAGCATCCAACAGGTTGAAAAATTAACTGGAGGTGCTCTTGCTTTGACAGCACATATAGTAAAACTGGAACAATACAGAGAAAATTGGCATGACTCCTACATACAGATGACACACAGATTTGTGAAGTGCTCCATATGTTTTGTGTATGGATCTGACTTTTGGACAATGTTAGCTTTTACATATGCAAAAAAGAAAATTGAACCAACAAGAATGAAAGGGATCTTAAAACTGAATATAAACAGACAGAAATAAACCTAACTATATTTAAATAAGTAATATAACCATTGTGAAGGAAAATAAAAAATGGATCCGGATTACTTTTGAGCACAGTACTTTGGCTATATTCCCTTAGTCTAAAAACAAAACTAAAATGCAAACAAATATTGAACACTATTTAATAGATTGTTTTCAGGGACTTCCCTGGTGGCGCAGTGGTTAAGAATCCGCCTGCCAATGCAGGGGACACAGGTTTGAGCCCTGGTCCAGGAAGATCCCACATGCTGCGGAGCAGCTAAGCCCGTGCGCCACAACTACTGAGCCTCTGTGCCACAACTACTGAAGCCTGTGCACCTAGAACCCGTGCTCTGCAACAAGAGAAGCCACCTCAGCGAGAAACCCGCGCGCCGCAACAAAGAGTAGCCCCTGCTCGCCGCAACTAGAGAAAGCCCGCGTGCAGCAACGAAGACCCAATGCAGCCAAAAATAAATAAATTAATAAATTAATAATAAAAAATAGATTGTTTTCTTTAGTGGAATGGATATAGCAATTCTGAAACTATTTCGTGTATATCATAACACTGAACAAATGAAAATAAGACGTTGATGCCGTTGAGAGCCAGAGTTCTCACTGTGGGAAAAGGGAGATGCAAATCAGGAATTGGAGAAAGAACCCTGTGGTGTTGTACTGGAATTAGAGGTACCAGTACTGAATTCATGATTAAAAATAGTTGAACTATATTAAGCTGCCTTTCCTCCTTGGCTCTGTTTACTTAAAGGGCCTAGAAGCAGTTACTCCCCAGTAGCAATAGATATATCTGGTGCCCAGATCTTGGCTTCTAAATACCATTCCCCACCTAAAGGGGTGCTCTTTTGGAGAGAGGGATGATTTCCAAGGCTAGACAGGGAAAATACAAGGTGAACCTGGAACACAGTATTATACCAGAAAGCAAGGAAATGCTAAAAAAATAATGAGCATGTGTCAAAAGGACACAGAAGCCAGCTTAAAGGGGGTCTCAATGGCCAAATCTAGGACAAGTTGAACAATAAAATGAATAATGACAATAATGGATTATAACCTATTAAATAAAATAAGAATCCATGAGGTTTTTTTTTTAACTGGTGATAATAAATATACAGATAAATAAGAGAGAAGGGAAAGATCTTGCTTACAGTAGAATGCTAACTAAAAAAATGTAGATGGACTAATGGAGTTATAGAATCACCATCTTTTTTTTTTCGGCTGCACGGCTTGTGGGACCTTCGTTCCGTGACCAGAGATTGAACCCAGCCCACAGCAGTGAAAGCACATAGTCCTAACCACCGGAACACCAGGGAATTCCCTAGAATCAACATTTTGCAACTATCATAGTAATTGATTCAGGCAAGAATTATCGGTGAATGTGGAAACCTTTGGGCAAAAGTTTTGACAAGGAACAGGATATTTACATAGTCTCAGCGTACCTCTCCACAGATTACTCATTATTTACATAGGAAAAAAATACTAACTTTACAGTGAAGACCTAGCAGATACCACCTTAACCAACTGATCAAAATGAATACGATCAATAATGGGACCAGGTAACACCGTATTTCTCCTCATGTGACACACCATCCCATAGGTAGTATTCCTGCCCACTCCACAAAAGAAAAATATAAATCTCATCATAAGGAAATAGGACACAAACCCAAATAGAGGGAAATTCTATAAAACAATGGCCTGTAATTTAAAAAAAGTCAGTGTCATGAATAACAATCTATTTTAGATGAAAAGAAACTAAAGAGTCATGACAGTTAAATGCAATGCATGATTAGGGATCAAGCACTGGATCAGACCTTGTATAGGATGGAAAACTGCTATATAGGATATTATCAGGCCAATAAGTGAACTTTGAATTTGGACTATAAATAAGGATTATATCAGTGATAAAGTTCCTGAATGTAATCTTCATACTGGGGGTGGGGGTGGGGAGAGGGGTGTATAGGTATGTAAGAGAATGTCCTTGTCCTTAGAAAATACACACTGAAGTATTTAGGGTGTTAGGGGTAAAGGCTACAATTCAAATGGTTCAGAACTACCCCCCGACCACACACACATATAGCTATATATTTATGTGTGCATATGTACACATACACACACACACAGATAAAGAGACTGTGGCAAAATACTAACTTTTGGTGCCCCTGGATAAAGAGTATATGGGAATTCTTTGTAATGTTTTTACAACTCTTCTGAAAGTTAGGAATTATTTTAGAGTAAAAAGTTTAAAAATAAATTGGAGATGAGTAAGTAGAAACAGTATGTAGATAACCCTTTTGAGAAATTTGGCTGTGAAGGGGAGCAGAGAAGTAGACCCAGAGTCAGGGTTGTGAAATATCTCTTCAAAGACGGGAGAAACTAGAATAGGTTTGCATGGTGATGAGAACAATGATGGGCCTCAGTTCCTCCTTTTTAAGAAGAGAGATTTGATGATATACCCTTTCCTCAGGCCCTCTAAGACTCTCCTACCTTTAGATAATGTGAGCTCCTCTGAAAACACATTTTATTCCGTAAACTTCAACCAGGAAAAGACATTTGGGCCACCACTGGAGGGCAGTACAAAATGATGCTGCATGTCTTTCTGGTGGTTTTATTGTTTCAGCTGCTGGAACAAAACAAAGCCCTTTACATGATTTTCTCTCAAATGTGTTACATGAAATAAACCTCCTTCTAACAACTTTTCTTTCTTTTTTTTAAACATATTTATTGGAGCATAATTGCTTTACAATGGTGTGTTAGTTTCTGCTGTATAACAAAGTGAATCAGCTGTATGTATACATATATCCCCATATCCCCTCCGTCTTGCGTCTCCCTCCCACCCTCCCTGTCCCACCCCTCTACAAAGCACCGAGCTGATCTCCCTGTGCTATGCAGCTGCTTCCCACTAGCTATCTCTTTTACATTTTTTAGTGTATATATGTCCATGCCACACTCTCACTTTGTCCCAGCGTACCCTTCCCCTCCCCGTGTCCTCAAGTCCATTCTCTACGTATGTAACGCACAACTTTTAGCAAATGTTTTACAGAAGAAAAGCCCAACATAATTCATAACAGGAGTTTGGCAGGCAGAGTGAAGTGGTGAGAGGGTCTCATGCTTGGAAAAATGCCTGTCACATAAGTTTAATAAAGAGTAAATGATAGCAGAAAATTTAGAGCATGTCAGAGTTGGAAGGGACCCTAGAGAAGGATGACAGCAGCGCCCTTTTTAAAGATAGCACCTTGGGTCCAGAGGAGGGGAAGGACTTGGCCAAAGCTACAATGACAGAGAAGGTAATGGTTTCAACATTTATCTGGTTAGTCTGTGAAGACAGAGGTTGTGATATCTTCAAATGACATCATAAGTATAGCTTGCAAAGAGACTGATCCCATCATTGATATTGATACTGAGTTCCTGAAAAAATTGTGACACCTCAGTTGCAAGACTGTGTCCCTTCCATCTTCCTCAACCTTGGGAGAATATGACTATTTGCCTTCCACTCTTATCTGCTGCAACCGGTCCTAATGCTCTGGACAGCATAATTCTGATCATATCCAGCCTATTTCCCACACCTTTCTCACAGGAGCTTCAGACCCATAAGGGATCACATGTCAGGCTTTCCTACCAACATTGGGGAGGGGTGGAGTGGAAGGCTATTGGAAAGAAAGTGAATGGGCATGTGGCAGTCCATTGTTTGGAAAGAAACAGCCGTATCAGTGCATTCGAGGGGAAATGATCTTAAAAGGACAATCAGAAAATCCTAGTGAAATGTAAAAACTCTAAATATGACCTAAGTACATAAAGGAAAAGAAAGACTTTAGACTGATCAAAATACAGAAAGCAATATGACTTCATATCACGCTAATAAGTAGACTCAATTACATAGAAGGCCCCTAATGTCACTATTACCTACATAAAATGTTCAGGCATTAGCCTGGCAATTTAGCTCCCACCCCGTGCTCCAGCCATTGTTTCCTGAACACTTGCTGCCATGGTACAACTGCTATGATATATCAGGCTATGCTCTATACTTGCTCCATGTTGAGGCTCATCTCAAATGCCACCTTCTTTGCCTGCATTCCTTTATCTGACCCTCACACTTGCTTGAAGATTCTTTGTGGCTACAGCCATTACATGTGCCTGTCTTTAGCATTCATTTCATTCTGCCTTGTCTTCCCCACTACATAGTGAGCACTTTGAGGTCTTACTACTACTATTTTTTTAAATTTATTTACTTTTGGCTGCTTTGGCTCTTTGTTGCTGTGCGCGGCTTTCTCTAGTTGCGGCAAGTGGGGGCTACTCTTCGTTGCGGTGCACGGGCTTCTTATTGCGGTGGCTTCTCTTGTTGCAGAGCATGGGCTCTAGGCATGTGGGCCTCAGTAGTTGTGGCTCACAGGATCTAGAGGACAGGCTCAGTAGTTGTGGTGCACAGGCTTAGTTGCTCCGTGGCATGTGGGATCTTCCCGGACCAGGGCTCGAACCCGTGTCCCCTGAATTGGCAGGTGGATTCTTAACCACTGTGCCACCAGGGAGGCCCTACTGCTATTATTTTAGGGATTGTTTCCATTCATTAATAATCTACCAATAATCTTTCTTACCTTTCTATACCTCTCCTGTCTTTCCAGCTCACTCACTCCAACAGTTCTTTGGTTCCCCCCTTGGCCCTACAATCTAGTGATCCTAACACATATTCACCATTCCTTATCCATTCCATGTCCTCTCACTTCTCTTTTTATCCACTTCACTTCCAAAATCCAATGTTATCATCATTCCCTTGATATGTCCTCTCCTCTCCTGCCCCGTCTTGCTTTGTTATTTTGCTTCACAAAATCCCTACCCTGGACAATCTAACTCTTCACTTACTCTCCACCTTTGGGAAAGTGGATGAAGAAAAACCCACGACTATATCAACTGGACTCTTAAAATTCATCACCACTAACCTCATGTGGGCAGTTAGTGCTACCTGGGAATCATTTTATTTTAAAAGTCCATCCAGGGCTTCCCTGGTGGCGCAGTGGTTGAGAGTCCGCCTGCCGATGCAGGGGACGTGGGTTCGTGCCCCGGTCCAGGAGGACCCCACATG
>NC_041217.1:141290152-141296266 GCF_002837175.3 Physeter macrocephalus
CAACGGGAGAGGCCACAACAGTGAGAGGCCCGTGTACCGCAAAAAAAAAAAAAAAAAAAAAAAAAAAAGTCCATCCAGTTTCCCTAAATGATTATTTCATACCTTTTCTTTCCTCAAACTTCCGACACCTTCCACTTTCTTTTCCCTCTCAGCAGATAGCTCACCCACCTGCATCCATGCCTGCATACCCAGTCCTCTCTTCGGTACTCTAAAAATCAATCCTTTTCCCTCTGCTCCAACAATCCTCTCTCTTACCTACATAATTAATACTTCACTTTCCAAAGGATCATCACATCAGCTTAAAAAAGTGCTATGTTATTTCTTACCTTAAAAAACAAAATCTCTCCTGACTCCATATCCCCTTCTAGCTACCACACTTGCATCTGCTGTTCTTTTTACCTTGATGGCCACCCATCCTAGATATACTCTTGGTCACTCTCTTACTTTAAGTCTTTTCTCAAATGTTTCCTTATCCATGAGGACTTTTCTGACCACCCTTAGACTCTCAACCTCTCCCGTATAAGCTCATATAAGCTCCCATCTATCTTTCTTCCTTCCCTAATATATTTTTCTCCTATCAACTTATGATTATATATATACATATTCATATGTATGTGTATATATGTATACAATCATAAGTAAATAAGGAGAAAATATATAATTTATAAATTATATTTATAATTTATAAATATATATTATTTATTTATTTATAATTTTATATATAGTTTATGTAATTGTCACTCTTCCCCCATTGAAATATAAGCTGCATGAAGGCAGAGTTTTGTTTTGTTTACCGTTGTATCCTCAGTACCTAGAACAGTGCCTAGCTCATAGTAGACTCAATAACTATTTTTAAAATAAATGAACAAATCCTCATGATAACCCTACAAGGTAGATCTATTTTTATCTCCTCCATTTTATAAATGAGGGAACTGAGCTTCAGATAGGTTAAGGAACTAACCTTAAATCACACAACTCATAAGTGGCAGAGCTGAGGTTGGAATTAAGGTGTGTTTTCCTTTAAAGCCCACAACTTTAACCACTGTGGTATACTGCCTTCTCTATAACCCTGCAATCAGTCTTCTTAAGTCTATCACCACTGCCTCTGCCTCTTTCCAATAACTCTTACCAGGATCTCTAAAGCCTCCATCCTTGACCCCACTGCTCCATCATTTTTTTGTTTAATTAATTAATTTATTTTTGGCTTCGTCGGGTCTTAATTGCAGCACGCAGGATATCTTCGTTGAGGCATGTGGAATCGTTCATTGAGGTGGGCGGGCTCTTTGTCGTGGTGCCCGGGCTTCTCTCTAGTCGCAGCGCGCAGGCTCCAGGTCACGTGGGCTCTGCAGTTTGCAGCATGTGGGCTCTAGTTGAGGAGCACGAGCTCAGTAATTGTGGCGCACGGGCTTAGTTGCCCCAAGGTATGTGGGATCTTAGTTCCCTGACAGGGATCGAACCAGCGTCCACTGCACTGTAAGGTGGATTCTTTACCAATGGACCACCAGGGAAGCCCCTCACTGGTCCATCCTTTACACAGAGACAGAGTGACGTGTGTGTGTGTGTGTGTGTGTGTGTGTGTGTGTGTGTGTGTGTGTACAGTTAAGCGGTTTTTACTGTACTCCCAGAGTTGCACAACCATCACCATTATCTAATTACAGGATATTTTCGTCACTCCAAAAAGAGTGACGAAAATAGCAGTCACTCTCCTTTTCCCCTTCCCCCAGCTCCTGGCAACTGCTAATCTACTTTCTGTCTCCATGGATTTGCCTTTTTTGGACATTTCATAGAAATGGAATCATACAATATGTGGTTTTTTGTATCTGGCTTCTTTCCCTTCCTTCAGTGTTCATCCATGTTGCAGCATGTATCAGTAGTTCATTCTTTTTTATTGCCGAATAATAATACTCCATTGTATGGCTATACCACATGTATTTATCTATTCATCAGTGATGAACATTTGGGTTGTTTCCATCTTTGGCTATTATGAATAATGCCACTAGGAACATTCATATACAAGTTTTTATGTGACTACGTTTTTAATTATGTTAGCTATATACCTAGGAATAGAATTGTTGGGGCCTATGGTAACTCTATGTTTTACTCTTTGAGGAACTGCCAAATTGTTTTCCGAAGTGGCTGTACCATTTTACACATCCACCAGCAATGTATGAGGGATCCAATTTCTCCACATCCTTACCAACACTGAATATTGCAACAATCTCAAAGACATCACTATTTTGCATGTGGATATACAGTTGTTACTGTGCATTTTAAAAATTATAGCCATTTTAGTGGTATGAAGCAGTATTTCATTGTGGTTTTGATTTGTATTTCCCAAATGACTAATGATGTTGAGCATCTTTTTGTGCACTTTTCGGCCATTTGTATAAATTCTTTGGAGAAATATTGCCTCAAATCTTTTACCCATTTTTAATTGGTTGAGTTGTAAGAGTTCTTCATGTATTCTGGATAGTCCACTTATCAGATATATGATTTGCAAATATTTTCTCCCATTTCTTGGATTGTCTTTTCACTTTCTTGACGGTGTTCTTTGAAACACAAAAGTTTTAAATTTTGATGAAATTCAGTTTACCTCTTTTCCTTTTGCTGCTTATGCTTTTGGTGTTACATCTAAGAAATCATTGCCTAATTCAAAGTCATGAAGATTTACATCTATTTTTTTCTTCTTAGAGTTTTATAGTCTTACATTTGCATCAATGATCTATTTTGAGTTGGCTTTTGTATATGGTATGAGGAGGAAGCCTAACTTCATTCTTTCTGTTTGTTTGTTTGTGGTTTTATTTATTTATTTATTTATTTTGGTTGTGCTGTGTAGCATGAGGGATCTTAGTTCCAGGGATCAAACTCCTGCCCCCTGCAGTGGAAGCACAGAGTCCTAACCACTGGACCACCAGGGAATTCCTTAACTTCATTCTTTTGCATGTGGACATCCAGTTGTCCCAGCATCATTTGTTGAAAAGACTATTATTCCTCCAACTTGAATTGTCTTGGCAATCCTGTGGAAAATCAATGGACCATAAATGTATGGGCTTATTTTTGAAGTCTCAATTCTATTCCATTGATTTATATGTCTCCCCTTATTCCAGTACCACACTAACTTGATTACTGTACTTTTATGGTAAGTTTGAAATCAGGAATTATGAGTCTTCCAACTCTGTTCTTCATTTTCAAGATTGAGTCCCTTGCAATTCCATAGAAATTTTAGAATTGTTAGTTTCTGCAAAGAAGTTAGGTGGGATTCTGATAGGACTTGCCTTGAATCTGTAGATCAGTTTAGGGAGTACTGACATCTTAAATTTTCTAATCCATGAACTTGAGAAGTGTTTCCATTTATTTAGGTCTTCTTTAATTTCTTTCAATGATGTTTTTGTAGTTTTCAGTTACAAGTCTTATACTTCTTCTTTGGTTGAACATCAGCTGATGCATATAGAGACAATATTGAAAATAACAACAAAAAACCCTCTCGAACACTGAGCACCGAGGGTGTATAATTACATTTATATACAGTTAAATGCAAATATGATGCTACCATTCTATTTACATATTTTGATTTTCTGGACTGGGGGACAGAGTGGATAGTGTCTCCAGTGCAAGTATGTGCCCTTTTTTGTCTCTTAGTACCAAATGTTGCTGTGAATTGGGACAGTCTCCTCAGATTTTTAAAATTTCTGTTAGGGGTGAGACACAGTGTTTATCAAGAAAACTAATGAACACGGGACTGTTATAAAGATAACCAAATCCTTAATCATCATTGTCATAACCATAACGTGATAGTCCCCATTTGTAGGGCACTTATTCCCATTCCCATGTGCCAGACACTGTGCAAAGTGCTTTATAAGCATCAACGATTTAATTTTCTTAATCACTCTGATATAGTTTGCATAAAACTGAGGCTCGAAGACTTTACATAACTTGTCCATGCTATTATAGTTTAAGTGGAGACCCTGACTCAATCTCAAATTTGTCTGATTACAAAGTCCATCCTCTTAACCACTGTCCTGCTGTTAGGGTTCCTGGCCTATAAACTTGACTTCCTTTTGGAAGGATAAAATAGGTTCCTGACTGTGCTTTTAAAAAATCAAGGCCACTAGGTTTGAAAATACTATCAACACAAAACAATAATTGTCCCATTTGCTTCCAGTGGTGATTTTGCATCTCTGAGAATCTTCAGAGGGACGCATTTCTCTAAGCCTCTTCTGGCCCAGCCATGATTCCCTCTGGGTATTTCCTAAAATTCCCTCCTCCAGTTTCTCTGCTAGGTCCTCCCTCTCCCATCCCCACCATGCTCCATCCCACCAAACATCTCAACATGCCCAGAACATACTTGTTCTTCTGTGCTTTGTTGACACATACTTCACCTGGAAGGACCTGGCTCTGTTGTAGGTCAGGGGTTTGATGAGAAGTCCCTGGAGGGTTTTAAACAGGGAAATGATAAGATCTAATGAACATTTTTAAAAGATCACTCTATTATAAGGATAACAGATGTAGGTGCAAACATGAAATTGGGGAGATTAGTTAAGGAGCTTTAGCAGTGGTCTAGGAAAAAGGTGATGGTGGCAGTGAAGATACTGAGAAATGGTCAGATCTGGAATATATTTTGAAAATAGAATTGGCATTTCAGATATATACTGCAGGTTGTGCTAGCAAAACTTGCTGATAGTTTGGATGTGGGCTATGAAAGAAAGCACAGAATCAAGGAAGAAAAGCAATGAAGGCCTGAACAAGGCATCCTCTATTTGTGTTATGAGATGTTCAATACAGTCATCGTTTTACACTGAGACACAACTGTGATTGTGGCTTAGAAAATCTTAGACTGAAACAGTTGTCTATTTGTCATTATGTGTTCATGTGGGGTAGCTTAGCTTTCTCCATGTACATGAACCTTCTAAGAGCAGGACACTGTACTAGGTCTTTCACAAAAGTTGCATCATTTAACTTACCCCAAACCTTAGAAGTAGGAGTTAATATCCCCATTTTACAGAGAAGGAAACTAAGACTTAATTTATAGTTTCACTGAGGTTACATATTTAGTAATGGGCTGAGCTGAGACTTGAAGTCAAATTTTACTCTAAAGCCCATGCTCTTGTCACTGCAATAATTCAAAGGTACAGAATCAGAATTCCCCAAACTTTTCTCCTCATTAATTGAAGCCTCTGTTGACCTTCATGTGCCCTACTTTAGAGCCCAAGGCTGGCAAACAGGACAGCTTTGTTCTTTCTGTAGCCCATCTGCAGACTTGCCTTGCGATTTAGGGCAAGCTTCTTAATTTGATGGTGTCTCAGCATTCCCCCATGTTAAAGCAGGACTTGTAATTAGTGATAGAGACAGTTCTTTGAAATCTGCAGATGAAGGGACCTGCAGCCTTGAGTGTAAATATTTTCTTTCCCATGGTGTTCTTTTTGTTTTGTATAGCTTCTGGGGCCCTTCATAAGGAAAGGAAAAAAAAAAAAAGAAAGAAAAAGGAAGGAAATAGGACAAGTATAAAACTGTATTTGCTTGCTTGCTACAAGCCAGTGGAACTCTGGAGACATAAATGTAATAATCTCCCTTACTCTACAGAACTCAATAAACATTACTAATAAATGAATAAATTTTATTCAAAAAAACTTTAAGGTAGGCCTTTTTTTTTTTCAATATTCAGGTTCCTTTAATAGTCCCACTGAAGATCTTTAAAAATGATTTCTATTTTGTTTCTGGCTTCTTAAATCCTAAATATTCTCCAGAAGGAGCTAACGCTTATGTAGTGTCTGCTGTGTGCCAGGTATCAGGCTAACTGCTTTCACATGAAACCTCGTTTAATCATCATAATAGCACTATTGGGTAGGTGCTATTATTACCTTCAATTTAAAGGAGAGGAGGGCTTCCCTGGTGGTGCAGTGGTTGAGAGTCCGCCTGCCGATGCCGGGGACAGGGGTTCGTGCCCCGATCCGGGAAGATCCCACATGCCACGGAGCGGCTGGGCCCGTGAGCCATGGCCGCTGGGCCTGCGTGTCGGGAGCCTGTGCTCCGCAACGGGACAGGCCACAACTGTGAGAGGCCCGTGTAACGCAAAAAAAAAAAAAAAAAAAAAAAAAAAAAGGAGAGGAAACCCTG
>NC_041217.1:141296350-141301098 GCF_002837175.3 Physeter macrocephalus
TGAGAGGCCGGTGTAACCCAAAAAAAAAAAAAAAAAAAAAAAAAAAAAGGAGAGGAAACCCTGGCTTAGTATAGTTCTTTGACTTGTCCAAGGCCACAAAATTAGGAAGTTGGACTAAGCTGGGTCTTCCCAGTTCTAAATTCAGGCTCTTCCCAGGACACCCCCTTGCCTTGAAAAATTAGCAATGACGACAACTTTGAACTGTGCTATCACAGTTTGGGTGTGTGTGGCATTTAAAAATCTCTTACTGCTTGTTCTTTCCAGTCCCTGGCACAGGGACAGTTATTTGTGTAGCACAATTGTTGTTATTGTGCAGCCTCACATATTTTTTCTGCCCTGGGCAAACATGAACAATAATGGGCTATATTTATGAAACCAGCAGCTTGGAAGCATGAGCTCCAGATTACCATTACAATTGTAGTATAATTTTTTTTCTTTTTTTGTAGCTTAGCACTATTTATATAGAAGGGCTTTCTCAAAGTCTCATGCCAATAAACTGGTTCTTTGTATACTCAGAGGGCTCCTCACAGTTTTCTTTCCCCCATAGTTTCGATCAATCAGCCTGCATTTCTAAAAGCTGACATCACAGACATGCAGTGTTCATGAAGAGCTGATATGACAGTCACCTCCCAAAGTTGGAAAATAAAGAAATAAAAGTAGCTGTGGTTTCTCTTAAGGATGGATTGGGGAGGGGCTGTGGAGTTAGAGTAGGATAGAAAGATGGAAAGATAGGCTGATGACAAAGCTGTTCATGATCTACGTTCTCTTCTTCAAGATCATCTTGGGTTTAGGATTACTATAAATCCATAGCCTCATCTTCAGCTTTCCATGGTCAAAAGCTCCATATTATGACGTCTTCTTGGGAGTGATCAATGTCTGCAGGACACCAGCAACATGCCCTAGTAAAAAGCACATTTGAGTCAGAACACCTATGTATAATTCTTAGCCTTGTCGCTATGAATTTGTACAAATTCCTCTTCTGTAAAATAAAATTAATAGTAACCTCTATAGTGAGGATTAAATGAAATAATGTACATGAGAGCAGCAATTGTTGGCTATCAGTAACCAGAAGTAAGTCATTGCACACAACTTTACCTAGGGAAACAATGACAGCGATATATGTGTCAGCTGTTCAAAGCACTCCTTTCTAATAGTTAATGTATCTGCAAAACTGACTTAGTAATTGGAGGGTTGTTTGACAGGTAGAGAGTTAAATGGTGATGTTGAAGAATGGTATCCTTATAGGGACTTCCCTGGTGGTCCAGTGGTTAAGACTTCACCACAGAGGGTGCGGGTTCAATCCCTGGTGGAGGAGCTAAGATTCCACATGCCTCGTGGCCAAAAAACCAAAACATAAAAAAAACAGAAGCAATACTGTAACAAATTCAATAAAGACTTTAAAAATGGTCCACATCAAAAAAAAATGGTATCCTTATATTAATAGCTGCCACTTACTGAACACCCATTTCAGGCCAGGCTCTTTGATAAGGCATTTATGCATGATTTCTAGTCCTTACACCATCCCTACAAGGTAGGTATTATTATCTCCAATGTACACATGAAGAATATGAAGCTTACAGACCCAGAGACATTAAGTTGCCCTACAAAAAACAGATAAGTCCTTTTTGTCTGGTCCATGAAGCTCATTCTTTTTATAATGAATTAGATCATAACATGTCTTCTATTAGCTATATTTTACCCTCCTAAAATAGATCTGGGATATGACCCAGTGCTTTGATGAGATCTGGGACACGAATTTGCAAACTCTCATTGGTGTATCATCTAAAAAAACATCCAGTCCTGGAAGTTCTAGGCCTTTTCCAGAGTTTGGACCATCACTCCCATCCCCCACTATGTCAAGTTTTTAATTTAAACCAGAACCAATGAGCAAAGAAGGTAGCCAATACAAATTATTGGTGGTCTGGAAGGGAGCCTGGGGAAATGCCCATACAAGTAGTCTTCCCTTGCTTAGGGGTCTGATTATCATTATTATTTTAACCAAGGCCCAAACCTGCTCTAATATGGTTTGGAGGAGTCTCCTTGAATAGCAAGCGAATTTGTACTCCCAGTAGCAATTTATTCCATGACTTTAAAATTTCTTAACTAAATCCATGTATCTACTACATCTTTAGGTATTTCCATATATGTTATCTCATTCATCCTCACAATAACCCTAAGGTTGTACAAGTAGTAAATAGTTGAGACAGGATTGGAACCTGGATGTTTCTGATGTCCAAGCCCTGTTTATTCCACTATGGTATACTGCTTTTGTTATTGGCTGTATAACCTTGGGAAAATAGCTTAATGTCTATGACCTTCAGTTACCTCATCAGTAAAGTGGGTATGATGATTACTACCTTTCATAGTTGTTAAGTTCAAAAGTGTTAATATAAATTAGAAAATTAAAGTAGAAACATCAGTGGTGGTTATAGCTGATAAATGTACCAGGTGGAAAAGGAGTAATTTAAAACATTATTTCCCCTTCTCCCTTAAGTTAGAAAGAATAACAGCAAAAACAGGCCAAAGGAGACTCTCATGAGTAAGTTGTTGCTCACCAGACCTGCATGGCTGGCTCTTTGTTGGCTGGACCTTGTAAAAACAGGGTCTGAGTACAGTCAGGAATTTCTGAGGGCATTTCTGGGATGGTTTGCCTGTGGTGGTAAAGGTCTAAAACCTTACATGGGGCTAACTCCATCCTTGGCCTTGTTCATTTGGCCCTCCCGTGTGTCAAATGGGGACTACTACAAGAATGCTAATAGGGGTGTGGGCCTGATAGAGTTATGGTTTGTTATTGTGGGAAGCCACCATGACTGAGAAAGAAGGACTCATTCCGGGCAAAGACATTTATTGAGGCCTACTCTGTGCTAGGCCAGATTGTGAGAGGGATGTAGTTGTGAGTCAGCCCTCTATTCTCATGGATTTTACAATCTAGTGGGGGTATAGAAAAGCCCTCAACTAACTCTTAAAAACAAGGCAGAGTATAAGGATCATATCAGAGCAACTAAGAGGTGGGGTGGGATTTCCTAGAAGGTTTCTTGAAGTAGGTGGCATATAAGCCAAGCCTTTAAGGATGAGGATTTCAAGTAACTGATCGGTTATTTCAACTGAAGAAGGCAGCATGAGAAAGTGTAGGCTGTGTTATGTTTAACTTGGCAGGAACTAAGGCCTTGTACTAAGTACATAACACATTCTAGTGTCTGAGGATACAGAAATATATCAGAAACAGTCCTTGCCATTGAGGAGCTCTCAGTCTAGTGCGTAGACAGATGTAAAGTCATTAGAGTGATGATGACTTCATAAGGTAGAGAAGAAATGTTAAAAAGAAGAGTGTGTAACTCCGACTTGGGAGGTCAGGAGATGTTTTGCAAAGGCGGTGATACTTGAGTTGTGTCTTGAGAAAGCAGGAGGGGTTTGCCAGGTGGACTAAGGAAGGATTTGGAGTGCTGCAGGCCCCTGAGCTCTTTTATTGAACAGTCTGAGTATGGTAGGCAGCAAGTGGGCTAGGAGAGTATTCTTTCCCCTTCCCACCTAGATTTTCATTTAAGAGTCTTCTCTTTCGATATCACCCCCTACTAGCCGATGGTTAAAATGAAAAGTATTGGAGTCTGACCTGGATGCTAATCCACCAGCTATCTAATCAGCTTTACGACCTTACGTATGACACATATTTGTGTTTCAGTTTCCTCATTTGAACAACTTATTTATGTCTCAGTTCCTTCACTTATACAATTTAAAAATAAAGCGTCCAGCACAGACTCTGGCATATGTAAAGTACCGCTATTATTTCCTATCATTATCTCATTTAGTCCTCACAAGCAACTTGGACTTTGGGTATAATTTCCCCCATTCTTTCGAAGCAGAAGCTTAGAGTGGGTAGGTGACTTGCTTAAAGTTCCCAGGACAATCTGGAGTTGTCTCTGCCTCCACAGCTCCTGCGACTTAATTTCATTTCCGCACCGGGTTTTCTCAGGCGGCCCCAGCGGCAGGCTCCAGTCCGGCGGCAAAAACTCCGGCGCCAGGATTTGGGAGCCGCCGCGGCCTGCGCCCAGAGGGCGGGGCCAGGCGGGGCCAGGCGGGGCCAGGCGGGGCCAGGCGGGGCGAGGCGGGGCGGGGCGGGCGAGAGGAGGGAAGTTGTCGAAGTTAGGGGAGACGCCCGCCCACCCGCCCGGGCCTCGCCTCCGGCTGCTCCCTCCGCCTCTTCCCCGCCCCGAGCCCCCGTCAGCCAGTCCTTCCTTCCCCTCCCGTGCATGATGGAAACACCATGGCTGCGGCGGCCCAGCTCTCTCTGACACAGGTAACGCCGCCCGCCAGTCCGCCTGGCTCGGACGGCCGGTATCCCCGGCCCCCTCCCCCATAGTCCTATGGTTCACCGACCTGGCAGTTTTTCTCCGCCCCTGACGGGGCGGCCGATACTGAGAGCGAGCGCGCGCGCGTGTGAGTGTGAGTGTGTGAGTGTGAGTGTGACGGGGGGAGGACGCCATCCCGAGACGGCAGCTCAGCCTCGGCAGCCGCGACCCCGCCCCGGCCGGTCGGCGCCGCAGCCCCGCCCCACGCGGCGCCCCCTCCTCCTGACCCTGCCGTGCCCCCCGCCGCGCTTGGTGTGTGCCCGCTCCTCTCACTCCAGTTCGCCTTCACCCACCCAGGAAGTTTCCTCCTTCCAGGCCAGAAGCACCCCAGGTGAGCACCTGTTGAGCTCACGTGGATCAGCCTCATCCTCGGGACAGCCCTTGCCCCACACGAGGCCGCCT
>NC_041217.1:141301217-141333558 GCF_002837175.3 Physeter macrocephalus
GGCGGGGCCAGGCGGGGCCAGGCGGGGCGAGGCGGGGCGGGGCGGGCGAGAGGAGGGAAGTTGTCGAAGTTAGGGGAGACGCCCGCCCACCCGCCCGGGCCTCGCCTCCGGCTGCTCCCTCCGCCTCTTCCCCGCCCCGAGCCCCCGTCAGCCAGTCCTTCCTTCCCCTCCCGTGCATGATGGAAACACCATGGCTGCGGCGGCCCAGCTCTCTCTGACACAGGTAACGCCGCCCGCCAGTCCGCCTGGCTCGGACGGCCGGTATCCCCGGCCCCCTCCCCCATAGTCCTATGGTTCACCGACCTGGCAGTTTTTCTCCGCCCCTGACGGGGCGGCCGATACTGAGAGCGAGCGCGCGCGCGTGTGAGTGTGAGTGTGTGAGTGTGAGTGTGACGGGGGGAGGACGCCATCCCGAGACGGCAGCTCAGCCTCGGCAGCCGCGAC
Organism: Physeter macrocephalus; assembly: GCF_002837175.3. Lineage (NCBI taxonomy): Eukaryota > Metazoa > Chordata > Mammalia > Artiodactyla > Physeteridae > Physeter > Physeter macrocephalus. The sequence continues at coordinate 141,301,662 of NC_041217.1, forward strand.
CCCGCCCCGGCCGGTCGGCGCCGCAGCCCCGCCCCACGCGGCGCCCCCTCCTCCTGACCCTGCCGTGCCCCCCGCCGCGCTTGGTGTGTGCCCGCTCCTCTCACTCCAGTTCGCCTTCACCCACCCAGGAAGTTTCCTCCTTCCAGGCCAGAAGCACCCCAGGTGAGCTCCTGTTGAGCTCTCGTGGATCAGCCTCATCCTCGGGTCAGCCCTTGCCCCACACGAGGCCGCCTTCGGGACAGGCAGAGTCACCTTCCTGAGCCAGGCGCTCAGGGTCGCCTCCAAGGCAGTCTTTCTCCTCTAAACCGGCCTTTTCCCAGCGGAGTCCGACGAAAACCCTTCTCCAGCAGTTTTCTTCAGTCAGTCTCTCTTCCACATAAGTCTCATTCTACCAGAGCGCGTACTTACCTTGCTAGCCCCTTCCTGGATTCAGCCTCTTCCCCTCCTGATCAGGTTTCCTGCTGGGTCAGATCCCCCGATTCAGTCTTTCAGTTCTGCTACCACTCCTACCCGGTGGGCTCTCTATCGCTGTCCAAGCGGAAAACAGGGAAACATCCTTGAACAGGTGTGATGGTCCCACTAGTCTTGGTGCTGGGAAGGACGTAAGAGGTCACGTGTACTGGGGGAATCTTCACCAAAACCTGTTCTTTTCTCTTGCCATTCTGCTTCCTTCAGAGTCAGTCCTCGTGCTTCCCAGAAAACCGCTCAGCATCACTCTGGGAGCCTTGTTCCTCCCTCTCTGTAAAGAAAGCCAATTGTAATCTTCCCGTGATGTCCTGAATGGTGAGGGGGATGTGCACCTGTCAGTCCCTTCCCGCTTTTTTGACCAGATCTCACCCCAACCTCACCTTCTCATCCTGTTCCCTGCAGAGCTGGTGGCCATGGACTTCTCCGTTGGGGCCCACCCCAGCCTTCCTGCCTGCCCTGTAGTATCTCCCCGCCACCTTGTAGTCTCCTTGGCCTGGATTTGTCAGGATCTAAGGCAGAACACTGGGATAGGCTATACATTGGGGCGGGAGAGTTTCCTGTGTTGGGATCAAGAGACTTTGGGGGTCTTTTGCCTAACATTCAAGGATAGAGATACTGAGTGAAAAATGTTCTCCCTAGGAACCAGGAATCACGTTAATAACTTGTGCCTCAGGTAAAATAACTAACTTCAGCTTGCAGGAATTTTGAGCTTTATAAGTGAAGTCTGTTTCTTTCCCAGTTTATTTGGTGTTGCTTATCCTATTTTGACAAGCAGATATTGGGGAAGAATACTTGGGAAATGGTGATTTAATCTTGGTAGCGAATCTCTTTGGAAGGGTCCTCCTGAAAACTCAGATTCAGGGAATAGCAACATTGACTTTTGGGTGTTCACTTTTTAATAGTCTAGTTAGTGATATGCATTAAGCAAGATCCTGTTGGCAGGCTGTTGCTTTCTGGCTCTGTTGGCCAATTCCAGCAGGAGTTCTCCCCTCTTGAAGATTTTGTTCCCCTGAGCACTTCTATAGATTTGCTTCTTAGTTGTGTGCATACTTTATTCTCTTCCTGGATAAGACCATGTTTTCAGTTTCTATTTACTATCATCTCTGGATATTTTCTTCAGGCTCTGTCAATTTTATAGACAGTTAAGTAATTTAAATATGTTCTTGTGGTTATATATTTAAATATTAACATCTACACAAAGTAAATACTGAATCAGGAGTATTATCCTTCATTGTTTCACATATAAGAGAACAAACACTGATGGTTCATTTATATTGAATAGCAAATAAGTCAATTTAGAATATTTTGATTTTAAGACATTAAGAGGCAATAGGTATATTGTAAAGGCACAGGAGAAAGAAACTTCCCAAGTGTTAATATACTCTAATGTGCCTCCTTGTTATTTAAAAACTTGGCTGATTTGTGTTTTTTAAATTAATTTTTTAACTGAGGCAAATAAACTGAGATAACAGTGCACCCTGGTTTCACATTCATTATTGATTTGTTTATGTCACCATCACCCCCCTGCCCCAACACACATTTAGACATAGCTATACTCAAGTGAGATCCTCCAGGGCAGGGACATCTTTCAACTCATCTGTTTCCCTCAGTGCCCATCTGGAAGAAAGTGATTAATAACTGTTTGTCTTATGAATGGCTGAAAATTCAAAAGGGCTGTATGACAGTTACAAAGATTACACTGATGCTGAAGTTAGTTTCTGCCTCTGATCATGAGATGATAATAGTTTTGGAGTAGGTTCATTCATTCAACCAATATTTGTTAAGTACCTTTTATGTGCGATGTACTGTACTGGGATTGTCTTGTATATAATTTTTTGCCTTTATCAACTAAGCAAAACTGACAGTTGGGGGAAAAACACCTGAAAAATATTTTAATTTACTCTTTCCTTCCTCTTTCTCCTGCCTGCCAACCAATCCTCCAACTCCCCAACCACCAAAATAAATTATGTAAATTATCATGGTCTAGCTTCCAGACAGGCTAGACTATTAGAATAAAGAAATGTTAGTTTCATTCCCAGCTCTGCCAGGAGCTAACTGTATGGCATTAAGTTTCCAGGCCTCAGTTTTCTTAGCTTTAATATTCATTCAACAAATATGTACTGACCATTTATTATGTACTAGGAATTATTCTATGTGCTGAGGATATACTAATGAACAAAATAGATGGCAATTCTTGGAGCTTGGAGACAAAAAAAACATGGAGCTTACATTCTAGTTGGAGAGTTTGAATTAGCTGATCTAAGGACCTTTCCAAAGAACATTCTTTTTATAGATCATATTCTATGATTTGGAGATCTAGTGGTGACTTTCCTACGGTACTTTAGTGCTATATAGCCTTAGTGGTTTTTTTTTTAAAATAAATTTATTTACTTATTTATTTATGGCTGCGTTGGGTCTTGGTTGCTGCATGCAGGCTTCCTCTAGTTGCAGCGAGCGGGGCCTATTCTTAGTTTCAGTGCGCGGGCTTCTCGTTGTGGTGGCTTCTCTTGTTGCGGAGCACGGGCTCTTGGTGCGTGGGCTTCAGTAGTTGTGGCTCGTGGGCTCCAGAGCGCAGCCTCAGTAGTTGTGGCGCATGGGCTTAGTTGCTTCGCAGCATGTGGGATCTTCCCGGACCAGGGATCGAACCCGTGTCCCCTGCATTGGCAGGCGGATTCTTAACCACTGCACCACCAGGGAAGTCCAGCCTTAGTGTTTTTTAATTTTAGTTTTCTTCGCTAGGTATTTTATTCTTGTCAATAAGAAGTAAAACTTGAGTGAGAAAGATCTTGTGGTTTTTGCTTACAGTGGTAGATTACAAAAAGATATTAATGCTTCCTCTTTTTAAACTTTGCTGATTGCCCATTTCTTCCTTAAGGCTGTATCTCTAATAATAATGATAATAATACTATTAGATTCCCTTTGGGTGTTACTGTATGCCAAGAATTTTACTTCACTTAACCTAACACTCCATTTTACAAATGAGGGAAATAATTTACATGAATTAGTAAGTGATAGATCTAAGATTTGAACCAAAGTCTTTAGGACTTCAAAATCTGTCCACTTTACTTCTCTGTGTACTACATGCTCGGCGTAGCCATTGCTCCCTTGTATTTTTTATTCTTTTTTTCAGTATTTGCCTTGTTTTCCTAATTAGGTACTAAACTTCTTGAGTATGGAAGCATTATCTTTTGCCTCTGACTCTCCAGTACCTTTCATGGTTTCTTTTTTTTTTTTTTTTCCCCCGGTACGCGGGCCTCTCACTGTTGTGGCCTCTCCCATTGCAGAGCACAGGCTCTGGACGCGCAGGCTCAGCGGCTATGGCTCACGGGCCTAGCCGCTCCGCGGCATATGGGATCCTCCCGGACCAGGGCACGAACCTGTGTCCTCTGCATCAGCAGGTGGACTCTTAACCACTGCGCCACCAGGGAAGCCCCATGGTTTCTTGACAGTACAATTGTGGCCACACAAGTACTGCTCTTGATGATGAGGAAGGTTTTATTTTTTTTGAAAGATGGCATAATATGAGTATTTTAAATAATCATCAGTTCAGCTTTATGCTGAAGTTTTCTTGTTTTAATTTAGCAAGGATTCTTTTTTTAATAATAAAAAAGCCTTTAGAATGGGACTTAATTAAAACAGTCTTAATATTTGATCAAAAACAATACATGCTATAAGGATACTTTTTTTTTAATGCTTTCTTTAAATTGCAAGAGTGATAAAACTGCATTACAGAAAATTTGGAAATTGGAGGGAAAAAAATCTCCCATAATTTCAGTTTTTGGTGTTTATTTTCAATTTCATTAAAGTAGACAGTATGTGTTAATATGGGTATCACCTTTGTGGTCTGGTTTAACAGTTATGATGGTAAATACAGGGCAGAGTGTGAAAATTACAACATGTTCTCAGAAGCAGAAAAGGAGTATTTATTCAACATGACATATCATTTGAGTTCCTACTATGGGAAAGGCACAATAATGATATTTTTCTTTTTTGCCTGCAATTACAGTCCAGTATATTCAGGAAATCTTTGTTTCCTTGAGCAGTATTTAACAGTTTTCAAAAATGGCTTGGAATGTTCAGCATTTGGGAGAAGCTGTCACAGTTAAAATTAATTAGGAACAGTTGGTTTGTCCAATAGAGTGTATTCTTTTGTTTTTACTCTTTTGCAGACAGAACAATGATAACAGACTAACATGTAGTAGAAAAAGATTGAGCATCTTTATTTAGTAACGAATCATAGTTCTAATCCCCTCTCTCACTAATAGTCTAATTTAAGGTCTCAATCTGAGGTGTTTTACTTGCTCTTCAAGGAATTTTAAACACAGTTATATGCTTCTTTGTTTTGTGAATTTTGGACTTAATAAAATTGGAACTCTGGAAACCAAAATCAGGAAAATGGCTTAAGCAAGAGAAGGGATGGGAGAGGGAGGTATGTAGGGAGGGAGGGCGGGAAAGATCCATTGATAGAGGTCTGGGTAATTTGGAGAATTGGTAGAAATAAATGAAAAATTAATCTAGGCAGAGTTCGTTAGGCAAACCCATATACTAAAATTTCATTTTAAAATAGTGGAACTCTCATCAACAAGATAAAATATTATGTCTTCATTAAAAATTATGTTTATTAGGAGCTTTTATTAATCTGAGGGATGTTGTAATTTGAATGCTGTATTACAGTACAGTGGAAACATTTTATTTAGACAAATAATCTAATCCACTTAAGCATCATAGAAAAAAGACTGGAAGAAAAAAACACCAAGATTTTATGATAGCATGCTTATAATTTTTACTTACCTTCTTTTCAACAGTGAGCATGTATTTCTTCTGTAATCAGCCAACTTAGCATTTCTATGTGACAACTTTTTTGAAAATTCACCCTTTTAAATTGAAATCAATAACTATATGTAATATTGATATCAACTATACTTCAATTAAAAAATAAATAGCTATATGTTAAGTAAAAATTTGTGTTCTAAGATGGCATCTATATTCACATTTCATCTTAAACATTCCCGTCTTTGGGTTTAGAGAAGTTGGCCAGAAGAATGATAAAAATTATTATTACAATTGGTTTGGAGAATTCAGTCAGAGGACTAATTTATAATTTTGTGTGCTGCTTTATAATTTATGAAGCATTTTATGCTCTCTCATTTGATCTTCACAATAATCGGTAAGCTAGACTATTATTATCATTATTTCAAATTAGAGAATACTGAGGCTCAGAATTTTGACTTAGGTTTATGCTGGCTCTTTTACTTACCGACTGTAAAACTTATGTTAAAAAAAAATTCACACATACCAGTGAAAGTCTCCATCCTGCTCTTGGCCTTCAATCCCATTCCAAGAGGCAGTCATTCTTGATGTTTCTTGTGTGTATTTCCAGCAACAGTCTGTGATGTAGATGCAAAATATATATATATATACACATATATGCACAAACACACACATATATAAGATATGCTATATATATAGTGTGAGTATATGTATATTTCTTTTGAATAAGCTGCATATTTTGTGGCTTATTATTTAGCATAATTGATCTAGAAGATTGTTCTATATGAGCACATACAGATTTCCCTCATTATTTCCAACACTTGAGAATATTCCTTTATATGAATATACTGTAATTTATTTAACTAGCCACCTAATGATGGACTTTTATATTGTTTCTGATCTTTTGTTGTTACCAACAGTGCTGCAGTGAATATTCTTTTATACATCTTTGTGCACATGTGTATGTGCATTAATTTTTAGTAGGTATAATTTGGGGCCAAAGGATATTTAAATTTGGATAGATACTGCCAGTTTACATTCAGAAAGGTTATACCATCAACAGTGTTTGTGCCTTTTCCCCATCAACATGGTATATTATCAAGTTTTGCTCATTGTTAACCTGGTATATAATAATGATGTTTGTTGAAAGTTGGCCTCATGCACTGTGCTTCCCTATCACATAAATGTGAGCTTTTTAATATTTTGTGCAAAAGTAAGATAGAAGTGAGGTATATGAAACTTTGTGATATAAATAATGCTTTAATGAATTGTAAGTGCAATTAAAAAATAATGGTTGGTACTACAAAGCTACAGTAATCAAAACAGTATGGTACTGGCACAAAAACAGACACATAGATCAATGGAACAGAATAGAGAGCCCAGAAATAAACCCATGCACTTACGGTCAGTTAACCTATGACAAAGGAGGCAAGAATATACAATGGAGAAAAGACAATCTCTTCAGTAAGTGGTGCTGGGAAAACTGGACATCTACATGTAAAAGAATGAAATTAGAGCATTCTCTAACACCATATACAAAAATAAACTCAAATGGATTAAAGACCTAAATGTAAGACGTAAAACCATAAAACTAGAAGAAAACATAGGCAGGACACTCTTTGACATAAGTTGCAGCAACATTTTTTTGGATCTGTTTCCTAAAGCAAAATAAACAAATGGACCTAATTAAACATAAAGCTTTTGCGCAGCAAAGGAAACCATCAACAAAACAAAAAGACAACCTACTGAATGGGAGAAAATATTTGCAAATGATATGACTGATAAGGGGTTTATATCCAGCATATATAGATAGCTCATAACTCAACATCAAGAAAACAACCAACCTGATTAAAAAATGGACAGAAGAACTGAATAGGCATTTTTGCAAAGAGGACATGCAGATGGCCAACAGGCACATGAAAAGATGCTCAACATTGCTAATCATAAGGGACAATGCAAATCAAAACCATAATGAGATATCACACACCTGTCAGAGTGACTGTCATCAAAAAGAACACAAATAACGTGTTGTTGAGGATGTGGAGAAAAGGGAACCTCCATACACTGTTGGATGTAAATTGATGTAGCCACTGTGAAAAACAGTATGGAGGTTTCTCAAAAAATTAAAAATAGAACTACCATGTAACCCAGCAATTCCATTCCTGGATATATATCCAAAAAAACACAAAAACACTAATTTGAAAAGATACATGCACCCCAATGTTCATAGCAACATTATTTACAATTGTGAAGATATGGAAGCAACCTTGTCCATCAACAGGTGACTGGATAAAGAAGATGTGGTATGTGTATATATATATATATATATATATATATATATACACACACACACAATGGTAATATTACACAGCCATAAAAAAGAATGAAATTTTGCCATTTGTAGCAACATGGATGGACTTGGAGTGTATTATGCTAAGTGAAATAAATCAGACAGAGAAAGACAAATACCGTATGATAGCACTTTTACGTGGAATCTAAAAAATACAACAAGCTAGTGAATATAACAAAAAGAAGCAGAGTCACAGATATAAAGAAGAAACTAGTGGTTCAGTGAGGAGAGGGAAGGGGGAGGGGCAATATAGTGGTAGGGGATTAAGAGGTACAAAATATTATGTATAAAATAAGCTACAAGGATATATTGTACAACATGGGGAATATAGCCAATATTTCATAATAACTATAAATGGAGTGTAACCTTTAAAAATTATGAATCACTATATTGTACGATTGTAACTGATACTGTACATCAAGAACACTTCAATTTAAAAAAAAGAAAAAATAATAAAGGTTGGAGCTCTTTTAAAAACTTGTTTTTACGCAGTACAACTATGCAAAGAAAAGTAAGCCTCACTTCCTCTTTAGATTGGGAATTTTGTAATGGGGATTTAACAGTACCAGAAGTTTCCCATCTGAAATAATCAAGCTGCTTATTTCTTGTTATGTCTCAGTAAAAATTTGGCGAAGAACATACTTTTGGGGGGAAAACTTCTATATTATAATACTTTTTTTTTTAAGATCACGGCTTCTCAACCTTGGCACTGTTGACATTTCGGCCAGATAATTCTTTCGTGTGGGGGGCTGTCCTGTGCATTGTGGGATGTTTTGCAGCGTCCTTATCCACAGGATGCTAGTAGCACTCTTCCCAGCTGGGGCCATCAAAATATTTCCAGACATTGCCAAATATTTCCTGGGGCACAAAATTGCCCCAAGTTGAGAATCACTGATTTAAATATACTTTTTAAAGTTAGTGATACACTAAGGCATTTGGGAATTACAGAAATACGTGCTTTCTTGGGATAGGGACAGAGGGAATAGTTTATCTTCATATTTTAATTTCTAAACCTGCCATGAGCCATGAATGACTAATTGTGCATGGATATTGAGCTTAAAAAAATGATAAAACAACTGAAAATTGTGAACTTAATTTTATGTGTGATTTCTCTGCCTTTCTTAGTGTGGTCTTATTTTAGTTGTGGAACAATTCTATCTAGTGGGCTAAATATTAATGCAAAGATCCTGGAAGGAAAACATTCTTATGCCACTATTGAGAAGGAAGAGGACTGATGTTATGTAAACTACTAAGCAGTAGGTACTTTTAGGTGATTTACATATATTATTTCACTTAATATTCACAGCCTTTCTATGAGTAGGGATTAATCTTCTGCATTACTTACTCAGGGTTGTGTTGTAAGTGGTAGATTTGAGATCTGAACCTGGGCACATCACAAAAATGAACATTCACATGATATTACATTCCTCTATTGTTATGTAAAAGGAGCAGATTACTCAGAGAGTGGGATCTCTGTGTGAGTGTGTGTGTGTGTGTGTGTGTGTGAGAGAGAGAGAGAGAGAGAGAGAGACAGAGAAGAGGTCAGTTTGGGGATAATAATTATTAATAATAATTATTAATAATAATAATTAATGCATATTGAGAACTTATGATTTGTCAGGCACTGTTTTCAATAATCCTTACAACCTGTTAACCAGATCATCCTTATTATTCTTGTTTTATAAAAAGAGAAAACTTAGGCACACAGGTGAAGTGACTTGTTCAAGGTCAAGCTACTGCTAAGTGGTAGAGCCAGGGTTATAACCTAGGTAGTGTAAACAGCTTATATAAATTGAACGAGTCTGTATTTCTGAGGGCAACATAGCTCTGACAGAACTAATTAATGGTGCCATTCCTTGGTTATAGCTGAACATATGTTCTAGGCTGCAACATCTTACAAAATCAACTTTTCATTGCATAGACCACATCTCTAGAACGTGATTGTTGTACCAAGTTATAGTGGAGGGTTTTTGTAGACATGATAGAAGGTAGTTTTACATTTTGCTACCTCTAGGAATTTATTGCTTATGAAAACCTAAGCTTATTTAGGTTAGTATACGTCACGCCAGTATTTACGTTTAAGCTAATAATCTCTTGGACATGGTAGTTTGGACTTGGAGTTCCTTCAGTGTCATATTACTAAAGATCATACCGTGTATCAGAGAAAATATTCCCTAAAAAACAAACTATTTTACTAAGTAAAATAGAACTGCTAGGTCTGGGGATTTCTGGTGCTCCAGATATGAACAATTGTTGAGAGCTAGGGTGAAAAAATGGGAGTCTCGGGCTTTGCAGTCAGAATGTCTTAGGTTTCAATCTTTTATTTGATTGTGTAACATGTTTCTTAGCCTCTTTCTTTTTTTTACCTATAAAATGACAAATAAACTTAACCTGCAGGATTTGTTGTGAAGAATATGTGAAATGTTTATAAATGTCTTGGATCAGTTTAAATGGTAGCAGCTATTAACAACAACAACAACTACTACTACGATCACTAGCCAAATGTTTATAATAGCTAGATTTTAGTTATTTATAGGGCTGTTAATTTTTATGTAATGTTACACTTAATTAAAATTTTCATAAATCACTGATACCAAGGATTATTGGTAACTTCATTCCATCTTGTATTCACTAGGTACAACACAGTTACATCATTATGCATATACTAAAAATATGAAGCTTCAATGTATTAAAGGTGCTTCCATTATTGTTGGTCCACCCTCTTTTATTTCAGAAAACATTTACTGAATGCCTCCTGTGTCCCCACTGTGTTAGGTCTTGGACATACAAAGAGAATAAGACCTAGGTTCATGCACTGAAGTACCTTTTAGTCTTTTAGGGAGATAAACACTGACTCTGGGGTGATGAGTACTATGATACAGGATGATAGAAGAAAGGCACTTGGGTGCTGTGGAGTATCCTGATTTATGATGAAACTTTTTGTGGTAATTTAGTTTTTAATTTTTCAGTGTTTTACAGTGTCCAAGATTGCTACTGTGGATGACATTTATTTATTTACTTATTTGGCTCTACCGGGTCTTAGTTGCGGCAGGCAGGATCTAGTTCCCAGACCAGGGATCAAACCCGGACCCCCTGCATTGGGAGCAAGGCGTCTCAACCACTGGACCACCAGGGAAGTCCCAACATTTTAAATTGTACTTAAAAGGACAACATAAAACCATAGGAATATTTGATTCAAGTCAAATTGTATTTTGGTGCATCAGGTCCACATTGGGGAAATATCATGTCCATTTTCTTATAATTTATTCTCTGCTTTTTCTTTGTAATAAAGCAAGCATTTTTAACCTAGAGCACAAGACATTAGGAAGGGGTTTCAAGGATAGGCTGAAAGGATCTTTGACCTGCTCTAAAATAGTATGTAAAATAATAAGAGTATCACGATTTTTTATAGTGGGAAGGACACTAGACTTAGTACAAGACAAACCTGGATTTGAATTCTCCCTCTGCCACTTGTACTCTCTCTGGGTGACCATGGCAAGTTACTTAAACTCTCTGACTTCCTTTTCCTTATGTATGATGTATATACATTGTTGGAATGTAAGAAACATTGAGTAAATAGCAGTGCTGTTATTATTATTGGTACTTATATACAGAATTCATATGAATATTAAAAATTTTTTTATTTCCAAAATTCTTCACTCATTAAAAAAACTTGTAACATGCAGAAATATAGCAAGAAAAGCATGGATCACCATCTACCCCATTCTTTAAATTTTTGGTTTTTTCTTTACATTTTTTTCTCTTTACATGTTTTTTTTTAAACATTGTTGTAACCCCTCTCTTGCATTCTCTCTGTCTGTCTGTCTCTCTCTCTCACACACATACACACACACATACATACATATATACACATATGTATAGCTTTATATTATATTTTTTTAACTTAACATATAGGTGTTTTCTTCCTATGTGGTCTTCATAGCATCTTTTTTGTTTTTTTTTTTCCATTTTTACTGGAGTATAATCGCTTTACAATGTTGTGTTAGTTTCTGCTGTACAACAAAGTGAATCAGCTATATGTATACATATGTTCCCATATCCCCTCACTCTTGAGCCTCCCTCCCACCCTCCCTATCCCACCCCCCCATCCCACCCCTCTAGGTCATCACAAAGCATCGAGCTGATCTCCCTGTGCATAGCATCTTTTTAATGTCTTTAGAATAGATTCTTTGATTGGATGTTTTATAGTTAATCAAGCCCTAATGACTACAGATCTTTTATATATCAATTATAATCAATGCTGTTGCAAATAACCTTTGATATGCCATTTGCTGAATTCTTTTTTGTAGAGTTATAAATAGTATTGACTATAATTGAGTTATTTTTCTGTGTATACCTTTGAATTTTGAAGTTAAACTTGAGTGATTTTCGTTTAGTTCATAAGATCTTGAATGGCAAAGCAGACAGCAGCAGTAATTTACTCAAGAGCAATAATCTCAAAAAACTACTGTGAAGGAATTAAGTTGAGTATATTTAATTTGGCTGCAAAGACCATTTAAAGATTATAAAGTTCACTTAGCATGGGAACTTGGCATTAAAAGTTGTGAGCCTGAAGAAGATTGGATGATTTCAGTTTGCATACCTCTTTTTTGGCAGGCTAGGTTGCTTTCATTCTTAGTCTGTTCTCTACATTCTGTTCTTTGTTTTTTGCTTTTGTTTTTTTCTGGCACACTTTTAGGCAGGACCATGTAAGATCTGGGGGTAGATGGGACCATCTGGCACTTTAGAACAATTCAGAAACTTAACTGTGTTGATTGTACTTTGAGCTAGACTTGCCTGAAATGTCCTGGTTTGTCTCTGTGCTTGGCAGGTTTTTTCTTTTATAGCCTCATAGCTTTTTACAACTACTTTCTTTCTTATTTTAGTACAGACATTTTACGAGTACTAGTGTTTACAGATTGAGGTAAATAAGACTTATTTTCCTTTAACCTAACCAAAAAATTAATTATCTTTTGAACTATATCTGCATTTAGAAATATGAGCCATATCAAGTACTTTTATTTTATTTATTTTTTTAATACTTTAAAAATATATTGTAATTTATTTTTGGTTGCGTTGGGTCTTTGTTGCTGCGCGTGGGCTTTCTCTAGTTGCGGTGAGCGGGGGCTACTCTTCGTTGTGCTGCGTGGGCTTCTCATTGCGGTGGCTTCTCTTGTTGCGCAGCATGGGCTCTGGGCACGTGGGCTTCAGTAGTTGCAGCACGCGGGCTCAATAGTTTTGGCTCGCAGGCTCTAGAGCGCAGCCCCAGTAGTTGTGGTTCATAGGCTTAGTTGCTCTGCGGCATGTGGGATCTTCCTGGACCAGGGATCGAACCCGTGTCCCCTGCATTGGCAGGCGGATTCTTAACCACTGTGCTAACCAGGGAAGCCCCAGTCCTCAAGTACTTTTTTTTTTTTTTTAATAAATTATTTATTTTTGGCTGTGTTGGGTCTTCGTTTCTGTGCGAGGGCTTTCTCCAGTTGCGGAGAGCGGGGGCCTCTCTTCATCGCGGTGCGCGGGCCTCTCACTATTGTGGCCTCTCTTGTTGCGGAGCACAGACTCCAGACGCGCAGGCTCAGTAGTTGTGGCTCACGGGCTTAGTTGCTCCGCGGCATGTGGGATCTTCCCAGACTAGGGCTCGAACCCCTGTCCCCTGCATTGGCAGGCAGATTCCCAACCACTGCGCCACCAGGGAAGCCCCTCAAGTACCTTTAATAAAAGTACTAGAGGTACTGAATTTATAAAAATGTTTAGAAATTGTTTAGTTGTTAAGAGATGTTCTTTGAGCTTCCTGCCCTATTATTTCATTCTTTTTATTTTTTCTTTGGCTGCATTGGGTCTTCGTTGCTGAGCGTGGGCTTTCTCTAGTTGCGGCGAGCGGGAGCTACTCTTTGTTGCGGTGTGCGGGCTTCTCATTGCGGTGGCTTCTCTTGTGGCAGAGCACGGGCTCTAGGTGCGCAGGCTTAAGTAGTTGCGGCACACGGGCTCAGTAGTTGAGTCACGTGGGCCTTGGAGTGCGTGGGCTTCAGTAGTTGTGGTGCGCGGGCTCAGTAGTTGTGGCTCACGGGCTTTAGAGCACAGGCTCAGTGTTGTGGCTCATGGGCTTAGTTGCTCTGCGGCATGTGGGATCTTCCTGGACCAAGGCTCGAACCCGTGTCCCCTGTATTGGCAGGCGGATTCTTAACCACTGCGCTACCAGGGAAGTCCTATTTCTTTAAAATTAAAAAAAAAAATAACTTTTTAAACAGCCATATTGATGTACGATTCACATATTTTACAATTTATCCATTTAAAATGTAGAATTCAGTGGTTTTTAGTCTGTTTATAGTCATGTGCAACCATCACCATGGTCAATTTTAGAGGATTTGTATCACGTGAAAAAGTAATCTCTTACCCTTTAGGTATCATCCCTTCTCCATGCTTCCCCCAGCCCTAAGCAACCACTAATCTACTTTCTGTCTCAATAGATTTTCCTATTCTGGACTTTGTATGAATGTAATCACATAATACGTGGACTCTTGCTGCTAGATTCTTTCACTTAACATGATGTTTTTGAAGTTTATCCAAGTGTAACAAGTATCAGTACTTCATTGCTTTTTATGGCCGAATAATACTCAGTTTTATTGTTAAACCACATTTTGTTTATCCATTGATGGGCGTTTAGGTTGTTTCCACCTTTTGGCTATTATAAATAATCCTGCTATAAACATTCATGTATAAGTTTTTGTGTGGATACATGTTTTCATTTCTGCTGGCTATATCAGGTCATATAGTAACTCTATGTTTAATTGCTTGAGGAACTACCAGACTATTTCCAAAGCAGCGGTACCATTTTATATTCCCACCAGCAGTGTGTGAGGATGAGGATTTCTCCACATCCTCTCAAATAATTGTTACTATCTGATTGTTCAATTCTGGCCATCCTAGTGGGTGTGAAATAGTATCTCATTGTGTTTTTGATTTGCATTTCCCTGATGACAAATGATGTCCAGCACCTTTTCATATGCTTGTCAGCCATTTGTGTATCTCCTCTGGAAAAATGTCCATTCTCATCCTTTGTCCATTGTTTGTCTTTTTATTATTGAGTTGTGAGAGTTCTATATATATTCTAGGTAAAATTTCCTAATGAGATACGTGATGTGCAAATATTTTCTCCCATTCTGTGGATTGTTTTTTTACTCTCTTGATAATGTCCTTTGATGTACAAAACTTCAAAATTTTATGAGCCCAAGTTATTATTTTTTTTTTTGTTACTTGTGCTTTTTGTGTGATACTTAAGAATCCCTTGGCAAATCTCAAGTCATGAAGATTTATCCCTATGTTTTCTTCTAAGGGTTTTATAATTTTAGCTTTTACACTTAGGTCTTTGATCTGTTTTAAGTTAATTTTTATATATGATGTAAGGTAATACATTATTTTGCATGGATATACGACTGTCACAGCACCATTTGTTGAAAAGACTATTCTTTCCACATTGAATGATCTTGTAAAAATCATTTGACCATAGTTGCATGAGTTTATTTCTGGACTCCTAATTCTATTCCGTTGATCTGTATGTCTCTCCATGTGTAGTATATCACTGTCTTGATTACAGTTGCTTTATAGTAAGTTTTGAAATTGGAAAGTGCTAGTCCTTTAACTTGTTTTTCTTTTTCATGATTGTTTGGCTATTCCATGTTTCTTGCAATTCCTTATGAATTTTAGAATCAGCTTGCCAGTTTCTACAAAGAAGTCATTTGGAATTCTCATAGAGATTGCACTGACTTTGTGATTAGTGGGAGTAATGCTATCTTAACAATGTTAAGTCTTCTGATCCATGAACATGGAATTTTTTTTCCATTTATATATATAATTTTATTCAACAATGTCTCGTAGTTTTTAGAGTATGAGTTTTGTACTTCTTTGTTAAATTTATTCTTAAATATTTTGTTCTTTTTTACTTATTCTTATTTGAATGGAATTGATTTCTTAATTGCATTTTTGCATTGTATATTGCAAGTGTATAAAAATACAAATAATTTTTCTATATTGTCCTTGTATTTTGCAACTTTCCTGAACTCATTTGTTAGTTCTAATAGTTTTTTCGTAGATTCCTTGGGAATTTTTATATATTAGGGCATGTCATCTGTGAATAGAGATAGTTTTACCTCCTCTTTTCCAATCTGGATGCCTTTTATTTCTTGTTCTTGTCTAATTTCCCTGGCTAGAACCTCCAGTACGATGTTGCATAGAAGTGTCGAGAGTGAACATTATTGTCTTGTTCCTGACCTTTGGGAGAAAGCATGCATGTGTGTGTGTGTGTGTGTGTGTGTGTGTGTGTGTGTGTGTGTATTTTTTTATTTGAAAGGGGTTTAATTCACATTTTGGTTATGTAGCTCAGGGTTGCATGAGAGTGGTTCTGTACTATCAGTGTTACCTGAGAACTTCTTAGAAATGTAAATTCTTAGACCTCAGCCCAGTCCTATTCCGAATCAGAATCAGAAGTGCAAGGGATGGGGAATTACTTAGCTTTTTGCATGGTAAATGTAGTTCATATTTTAAAAAACTAATAATGCTACTAATGAGTAATACATATAGGGTTTTAAATATATGAAGCATGTAATATTCACAAAGACTGCTTATAGTAGGTATTCCCTCCCTCCTTCCCTTCCTTGCATGGAAACAACCCAGAGAGGTTGTCAGTTTCCTATTTTGGGGGGCAGTGGTTAAAAGAGAGAGCTCTAGCATTGTTCTTTTTTTTTTTTAATTTCAAAATCGTTTATTGAACTTTATTTTCATTAATAAAATATCTCATTCTAGCAAATAATCAAACAGTAAGTAGAAAACAGGTTAATAAATCTACAGTTTTCTTTTGATATAGTTAAATATATACTTTATTTATTTATTTATTTTAACATCTTTATTGGAGTATAATTGCTTTACAATGGTGTGTTATTTTCTGCTTTATAACAAAGTGAATCAGTTATACATATACACATGTTCCTATATGTCTTCCCTCTTGCGTCTCCCTCCCTCCCGCCCTCCGTATCCCACCCCTGTAGGTGGTCACAAAGCACTCAGCTGATGTCCCTGTGCTATGTGGCTGCTTCCCACTAGCTATCTATTCTACGTTTGGTAGTGTATATATGTCCATGCCACTCTCTCACTTTGTCACTGCCTACCCTTCCCCCTCCCGACATCCTCAAGTCCATTCTCTAGTAGGTCTGCGTCTCCATTCCCGTCTTACACCTAGGTTCTTCATGACCTTTTTTTTTTTCTTAGATTCCATATATATGTGTTAGCATACGGTATTTGTTTTTCTCTTCTGACTTACTTCACTCTGTATGACAGGTGGCTTGGAATTCTAGTTCTGCCATTTGCTAGCTGTGTGAATTTGGGCAAGTCATTTAATCTCTTTGTGTTTAAGAGTCTTCATATATAAGGTGTAAGAGTGTCCATAGCATTGTGAAAGTTAGATGAGATAATACAAGTGAAGTGCTGAGAATAGTGCCTGGTCCATAGTAAGTCCTTAATAAATATAAATATTTGCAATTACAATTATTATTGGTTAAGAGCACCCAGCCATGGTCCATTTCTCATAACTTTCTGCTATATGTTTCTTGCTGTACCTGAAATTCATTCCTTTCCTTTGCTTCATTCATTTGACAAATACTCAGTACCTACTATCTGCAAAGCACTGGTGTCCATATTATGACATTACATAGTGAGCAAGACAAGTCACTGGCACCATGGGTTAATGTTTCTAGTCAGGGAGACCAATAGAAACAAATAGATAATAAATATGTCAGACAGTGATAAGAGCTAGGAAGAACAATAGAACAAGATTAGGGAAGAGAGTACCATAAGGTGGCACTTTAGATAGGGTGGTCAGAAAGGCCTCTCTGAGGACGTTATATTTGATCAGAGATCTGAATGAAATAAGAAGTGAGACATATGAATGAATATCTGTGGGGAT
Organism: Physeter macrocephalus; assembly: GCF_002837175.3. NCBI lineage: Eukaryota > Metazoa > Chordata > Mammalia > Artiodactyla > Physeteridae > Physeter > Physeter macrocephalus. The sequence goes on from NC_041217.1 coordinate 141,319,205, forward strand.
GTTCCAGGTAGAGGGAACAGCAAGTACAAGAGCCTTGAGATAGGAGTGCTCTTTGCAGTTGCTTGACTGGTTCCTTTATGATTTAGTTTAGGTGTCACTTGTAAGTGACTTCCTCAGCTTTTTCTTAGTTTGTTATGAAATAATTCAGACATGACTTTTCTTCGTATGTCTCCCTTAGGTGTCACTGATGCCATAGCAACTGTGTTTGCTCCCTCTTGATGTACTTATTACAATGAATTGTTACTGTCTTTTTTTCCCACTGGACTGAGTTCTCAATGGTCAGGGATGATAGTTTCTTATTGATACTAATTTTATTATTCCCAGTATCTAGGCATATAGATGTACAATAGATGTCTAAGTGAATGAGTAATGAATGAACAACCAAGTTTCTTGCCTTCTTATTTCCTCAGTATATTTCTCTCTCTACTTGTTTCTGCCTGGTAATAATGATAGTAAGTACAATTTATTTGAATACTTTTTTGTTTGTCTGGCAGTCAGTTTTTAGTGCATCAAATACATGTTTGTATTTAGCCATTGTGTTATAATTTCTCTCTTTTTTTTCTCTATCTTAAGACTAAGGTCCAGGAGGGCAAAGAAGTTGTTCTGTTTGTTCATCTCTGTATCAGAAGCGCCTAGTATAGTAACATATCAGCAATTGTTTGAATGAGTGATACGTTAGTATGCTAATACATTGAGTCTTCTACTGAATCATGTAGACTATATAGCATAAACCCTATTGTATAATATTCCAATAAACCCTGAACTAGGAGCTTTAAGCAAAATAGGTCATATTAGGTATTCTTAACCCTCCTAACTGCTTTCCCTCAGTGGCACCAATGTTCATGTAAGTGCTCCAACTAGAGTTGCATTTTCTCAACTAGAAATTGAGACATATGGTCCGGTAATTATACAGAATACTTGAAATTCAGACTGGATGAGTATTTTTTTAATACATCTTTATTGGAGCATAATTGCTTTACAATGTTGTGTTACTTTCTGCTCTACAACAAAGTGAATCAGCTGTATGCATACATATATCCCCATATCCCCTCACTCTTGAGCCTCCCTCCCACCCTCTCTATCCCACCCCTCTAGGTGTTCACAAAGCACCGAGCTGATCTCCCTGTGCTATGTGGCTGCTTCCCACTAGCTATCTGTTTTACATTTGGTAGTGTATATATGTCAGTGCTCCTCTCTCACTACTCCCCAGCCACCCCTTCCCCTGCTGTGTCCTCAAGTCTGTTCTCAACGTCTGCATCTTTTTCCTGCCCTACCACTAGGTTCATCAGTACCATTTTTCTAGATTCCATATATATGTGTTAGCATACAGTATTTGTTTTTCTCTTTCTGACTTCCTTCACTCTGTATGACAGACTCTAGGTCCATCCACCTCACTACAAATAACTCAGTTTCGTTCCTTTTTATGGCTGAGTAATACTCCATCGTATATATGTGCCACATCTTCTTTATCCATTCATCTGTCGATGGACATTTAGGTTGTTTCCATGTCCTGGTTATTGTAAACTGTGCTGCAGTGAACATTATGGTACATGTCTCTCTCTTTTTTTTTTTTTTGCGGTACACGGGCCTCTCACTGCTGTGGCCTCTCCTGCCGTGGAGCACAGGCTCCGGATGCGCAGGCCCAGTGGCCATGGCTCACGGGCCCAGCCGCTATGCGGCATGCGAGATCCTCCTGGACCGGGGAACGAACCCGTGTCCCCTGCATCAGCAGGCAGACTCTTAACCACTGCGCCACCAGGGAAGCCCTACATGTCTCTTTTTAAATTATGGTTTTCTCAGGGTACATGCCCAGTAGTGGGATTGCTGGGTCATGTGGTAGTTCTATTTTTAGTTTTTTTTTTAAAGAATCTCCATACTGTTCTCCATAGTGGCTGTATCAATTTACATTCCCGCCAACAGTGCAAGAGGGTTCCCTTTTCTCCACACCCTCTCCAGCATTTATTGTTTCTAGATTTTTTTTTTTGTGGTACGTGCATGTATGATACCTCAGTGTGGTTTTGATTTGCATTTCTCTAATGATTAGTGACGTTGAGCATCTTTTCACGGGTTGGTTGGCCATATGTATGTCTTCTTAGGAGAAATGTCTATTTAGGTCTTCTGCCCAGTTTTGGATTGGGTTGTTTTTTTGATGTTGAGCTGCATGAGCTGCTTGTATATTTTGGAGATTAATCCTTTGTCAGTTGCTTTGTTTGCAAATATTTTCTCCCATTTTGAGGGTTGTCTTTTCATCTAGTTTATGGTTTTTTTTGTTGTGCAAAAGCTTTTAAGTTTCATTAGGTCTCATTTGTTTATTTTTGTTTTTATTTCCATTTCTCTAGGAGGTGGGTCAAAAAGGATCTTGCTGTGATTTATGTCATAGAGTGTTCTGCCTATGTTTTCCTCTAAGAGTTTGATAGTGTCTGGCCTTACATTTAGGTCTTTAACCCATTTTGAGTTTATTCTTGTGTGTGGTGCAGACTGGATGAGTATTATCTCCGTACGCATGTGCCAAAATTATCCCTTCTTCCAATTCCACTGTAGAAATTCTTGTTCCTACTATCTTTCAGATAGACGTTAAGCAATTGCAGATTCTGGTCGAGGTAATTCTCTACGGAGACTGCATGAATGATAAGTAGACAACCCCCAGAGCAATATTTAAAAGAGGAGTTTGCTAAGTAGGCCAAATAACAGATTGGTGGAATGTGTATAGTTGAAGGTAACACACTGCTAGTATTTTACTAAACTATGGATTGAAATGCAATAGATCTTTTCACATTATGTTATTGGTAAGCTGACAGTATTTTTCAGTCAAAGGTTCAATTTGGCTGAAAAAAAATGCTTTGTATTTCCTGGCTTTTCAGTTTATTTCCAGGAAAAGACAATGAAACACTTACAAAGATGGTTCATCATATGAAAGTCGGTCAATACAACACTTTAATAGAATGAAGGAAAAAAAATCGTGATTATCTCGATGCAGAAAATGCATTGACAAAATTCACCACCCTTTCATGATTAAATTATTCAATAAACTAGAAATAGAAGGGAACTTCCTCAACATGATAAAGTTCATATATGAAAAACCCACAGCTAGCATCATACTGAACGGTGAAAGATTAAAAGCTTTTCCCCTATGATCAGGAGCAAGATGAGGATGCCTGCTTTTTCCACTTCTTTTCAACATAGTAGTGGAGGTTCTAGCCAGAGCAGATAGGCAAGAAAAAGAAACAAAAGGCATTCAAATTAGAAAGGGAGAAGTAAAATTATTTGTTTGTCAATAACATGATTTAAAAAAAAATTAAATAACATGAGATCTACTCCCGTAACAAAATTTTAAGTATATAGTACAGTGTTGTTAACTATAACCACAGTGTTGTATAGCAGATCTCTGGAACATGTGTTCTTTGATAACGCAATATCAATTCTTTTGGATAAACACCAAGAAGTGGGATTGATGGATCATATGGCAGTTCTATTTTTAATTTTTTGAGGAGCCTCCATACTGTTATTTTTTTTATATGAAGAAAGTCCTAAAGATTCCACAAACACACTTTCAGATCTGACAAATTTAGCAAAGTTGCAGAATACAAAATCAACACACAGCCGTATTTTTATACACTAGAAGTAAACAATTCAGAAAGGAAATTAAGAAAACAATTCCATTTATAATACCATCAAAAAGAATAAAATACTTAAGAATAAATTTAACCAAGGAGGGAGAAAGGCTTGTACAATGAAAACTGCAAAACATTGCTTTGACTTAATGTTTAATTAAGAGGGAAAATGGTGGGTAAATGTGTGCAATAGTGATATTACAGGGAAAATGGTGGATAAATGTATGTAATTGTGGGTTAATAATAAATTATTCTTTTAAATTATCTTTATTTTGATATTAAGTTGTGTTAGATAGAAGGTGGCCCTTACAACTAAAGATGTTTTAGAATTGGAAAATATGGTAATACCTCTCTGTTATGGAGGTTCAGATGATACAATGCATATGAAAGATGCTAGTAAGATGATGGTAAAGGTAATAACATTGATAATAAAGGCAACAAACCTAAGAATTAAGAGCAAAAGTCCTGCAATCAGACTTCTTGGATTTGAATGCTGGTGCCAACTCTTAAATAGGTATGGGAATTTGAGTCAGCTACTCAACTTATTGATGTCTCATTTTCCTCATCTGTAAAATGGATAGAATAGTTTGTGCCTTGTCAGGATAAATGGACTCAATGGGTAAAGTGGTTAAGACTAGTACCTGGTGTATAGGAAATGCTCAAAAAGGATTCAGTATATGTTATTTACTATGAAGCTGTAAAATGACAACGTTTGTGTATATATGATTTTAAAATGTAGTGTAGTGTATTTAAGTTCATACTTTATAATTTAACTTGCCTTATTTATTTATTTATTTATTTTTTAAACTTGCCTTTTTTTTTTTTTTTTTTTTGCGGTACGCGGGCCTCTCACTGTTGTGGCCTTTCCCGTTGCTGAGCACAGGCTCCGGACACCCTGCCTTTTTTTTTTTTTTTTTTTTTGCGGTACGCGGGCCTCTCACTGTTGTGGCCTCTCCCGTTGCAGAGCACAGGCTCCGGACACACAGGCTCAGCGGCCATGGGTCACGGGCCCAGCCGCTCTGCGGCATGTGGGATCTTCCCGGACCGGGGCACGAACCCATGTCCCCTGCGTCGGCAGGCGGATTCTCAACCACTGCGCCACCAGGGAAGCCCTTAAACTTGCCTTTTTTAAAAGCAACATTTCATTACTGATTCTTTTGGGTCTCTTGGAACTCGATTAACTGTGAAAATTTTCTTTGTCTCATTTGTGCAAAGCTTATATTTTTTTCACTATCTAATCTACTCTTCATTTGTCTGTATTAAATTTCAGCATGCTTGTTTACCTTCAGCCAGCACAGATCAACTTAACTAATCATATTATTAGTTCTGGCCTATTAATCATCCCGCTCAATTGGGTGTCAACAGTAATCTCTGAGGGTTTGTCCTCTCATATTTTGTAAGTTATTACATTGATGAAAATTCTTTTTACCAAATTCTTTTCTGTTTTGGAAAGGAGAAATGGAACAACTAATAAACATGGAAAAAAATGTTTTCTCAATTCATTTTAAGAAATTGATTTATTTAGGAAATGATGTTTACTTCAAATTATACTTGAGATAAAAAAGGTTGTGTGGATATATTTTTGAAAATGTTAGGTCTATAATATGAAAAGAATTGAAATAGCAAACATTTCTGTTGGTTTATATTCTTTGGTTGGGTCTATATGGCTCCAAGTACCAGTCAAGAAGAGAAAAACTCACTTTATCAGCCAGTTTTATTCATTTTTATGTCAGAACTTTTTCGTGCAAGTAATAGGAAATGGCAGTTCTGTCTTAAGTGGAAAGGAAGTATGTTAGTTTGTGTAATCAATAGGTCTAGGAGTAGAGCTGGCTTCAGATGTGTTAGCATCATAGTGATACCACTACTCAATTTTTCCTTCATATCTTGTCTCCAGTCTCAGGTAAGCTTTCCCATTATAGCAGTAAAATGAGCACTAAAACTTCAGGTTTGTATACTTTATAACTCCAAATCTGTTGGAAAAGAGAGCCTCTTTTCTGGTAGCTCCCACAAAAGACCTGTGATTTTCTCTGATTGGACTCAAGTCACATTTCTACTTGGAATAGTTGTTATGGAAAGTGGGTTGAAGAGTAGGTTTGGCAGAAAAATTTGAGGTTACTGATTGTTGTGGGTTGAATTGTGTCCCCCCTCTCCCAATTTATATGTTGAAGTCCTAACCTCCCAGTACCTCAGAATGTGACTTTATTTGGAAATAGAGATGTTATAGATATAATTAGCTAAGATGAAGTCATACTGGAGCAGGGTGGGCTGCTAATCCAAAATCACTGGTGTCCACATCAAAAGGAGAAATTTGGACACAGACACACACACAGGGAGAATGTCATGTGGAGATTGGAGTTAAGCTCTCACATGCCAAGGAACTACCAGATATAGGAGAGAAGACTGGAGCAGATCCTTCCCTAGTACCTTCAGAGGGAGCTTGGCCCTGCCAGCATCTTGTTTTTGGACTTCTGGCCTCCAGACTGTGAGACAATAAATTTCTGTTCTCCAAAGCCACTCAGTTTGTGGCACCTTTTTATGGTAACCCTAGCAAACTAATAACAGTGATCATGAATTTATAGTTAAACCAGTGTGTCCTGTTGAGTGACTTTTTTAGTGGCAGCCTTAAAGAAGGAGGATAGTTGGGTTCATCCAGGTTTGGAGTTTTGCTATCCTGGTGTGTTCTAAAAGAGGAACAAGGGAATTTAGGTTAATGACAAGAGGCTTATTGATATGATGCACTGTAAAATATAAACTGAATGATGAGGAAAGTAAAGCAAAGAGACAGTCCGCTCTGATGGATCACAGTCGAAATAAAAGGGTCCATAGATAAGAAGCCTTATAAAGGTCAAAGGATGATAACTTGAAAGAGAAGGTTATGGTTGGAGAACAAGATGCTTGAAATAGTGGTTTGGGATATAGAGCAGTTTTGGATAACGGTAAAAGGGCCAGGAGTGATGTTACTATGAGAGTAACAGGATGACTGGGCCATAATATATCCACGTTGGTGGTACATTGTATAACTCTGTTTTGGAGAGACCACTGGTGTTAAGGACGTCAAGGAAGTAAGTAGCCAGGTTGTTGGATGGGTTGTCCAAGTCCATGGTGAAGTCATCCAGTTTGATGGAGGTTTAGGGTGGAGAGGAAGACAATGAGCCATGTGCCAAAGCCTTAGATGAGTGAAGTAGAGAGACCAGGAGGTTAAAATATAACAGTGATAAGGAAAGGGAGACAGTAATTTTGCTGAAAAGAGAAGAGCCTCAAAAGAGTAGAGCTTTATTTTTTCTTTGTTTTTAAAGCAAAGATAATGTGGACAAGCTGCACAGGTGAGCAAAGAGGGTTTTAATCCCATTTCTAGAACCTGAGATAGGCAGGAGGTTAAAACTGTAAAGCAGCCATTTGAGAGGGCTTCAAGGGAGGTGAGAGATTGTTTCATTTAGAGCAGGGGGTTGGAGGTAACATTCTGAGAAAAGACTGTCAGGCTTTCTCTTCAGGAGAGGACCAGCTGTTATTTCACGTAGGGAGGTGGAGGGAACAGTCTCAGAAGACGTTGAGGAAAAAGGGACTTGCTTACTTCCTTCTGTGCTAGACTGGTAAAGCCCTTGAGAGCAAGGAATGTATAATTCATCACTGTGCCTGTCTCAATCTTTGGCAAGTAATAGGTTGTCAATAAATGTTGAATCAATTAATTTATACTCCCAGCAATATTTGAGAATTTACTGTAAGAAGGAATTTCACTAATGATCATTTTATTCAACTCATATTTTTTGAGGACTGTAGGTATTGCAGATTTGATGGTGAGCAAGATAGATGTGATTTTCTGCTCTCATGGAACAAATATAGTGAGGGCAACAACAACAAGAAAGCAAACAGGCAAAATGAAAACAAGTTGTAACAGGTCTCTGAAGGAAACAAGCAAGGCTGAAGTAGAAAATTTAAAAAATGGCCTACTTTATGGTGATCCAAAAAAGTCTCTGAGTGGGTAACATTTAAGCTGAGTCCTAAAGAAAATGAAGACACCACCTGTGCTTTTCAGGAACAGAGAATGACATGTGAAAAGACTGAATTGGGACAGAGCTCTTTTAGAAGAACTGAAATATCAGAGTGAAGTTAGTGGCCTTAAGTGAGTCTGGAGAGGCGAGCAGAGGCTGGATCATGCAGGGACTCAAAGCCACATCACGGAGTTTGGATTTAATTTTTTGTCAAATGAGAAGCCATTGAGGGGTTTAAACAGAAGAATATTATATTCTTATTTATACTTATACTCTGCAATCTGTGTGGAGAGAATAGAGAGAAAAGAATAAAAGCAGAGAGGATGGATTAAAGGTTCTAATAGTCAAGATGAGATATGAACTACGATACGGAGAGAGGTGGATGAGTTCAACATATGTTTTGGAATTAGAGTTGATAGCATTTGCATATGATAGATTGAAAACTGAGAATGAGGGATATGCTGACTCTTAGGTATTTGGCTTGTGCACCTACATAGTTGGTGGTGGGAGAGGAATAGACTTTTGGAGGAAAAAAATAAAAGTTCTGTTAGATGTTTGGGAGACATCCAAGTGGAGATGTAAAGTAGATGGTATATAAGTTGAGAGTTCAGAGAAGAGGTCAGAACTAAAGATATCAATTGATATTCATCAACATAAGTGTAGTATTTGAACCATGGGAATTGATGTGATCATCTGGTTGCCCAGATGTGTAGAAAAAGGACATGAGAGATGAGGTTGTGAATGTCCTTTGTAAAAAGTAGGGACTTCCCCGGTCGTCCAGTGGGTAAGACTCCAAGCTCCCAATGCAGGGGGCCTGGGTTCGATCCCTGGTTGGGGAACCAGATCCCGTATGCATGCTGCAACTAAGAGTTTGCATGCCGCAACTAGGATCCCACCTGCCGCAACTAAGACCCAGCGCAGCCAAAAATAAATAAATTAAAAATAAATATTAAAAAAAGGTAAAGTGCTGTAAAATGCAGGAAGTGGTTATTTTGTTTCACTTGTTCCTTATTTGAATTTTTATAAATCCACATATTAGTTATTCATGCTTAAAAATAATGCTTCTCCCAGTGATTTCTGTTTATTTTGGGCTGGCTAGAATGACTTATGTAGGACTCACTGTCTTCTGATGAGAGACCAAAACTAGTCTTTGTATTCATTCTTTGACACTTTGCCACCCAGATTTTTGGTCAGGTTGAATTGGATTTAACAAAAGCTAGTCCATTGTTGATTTGAGTTGCTGGTATGGTCTCTTTACACCCATTGTTTTTCAGTAGTATACAGCTGTACTGTCTTTTGAAATTCTTCTGTCTACTTAAAGTCCCTTTAATCTTTCAATTCTGATAATCTCCAAAGCAAATGTATTCTTGTATTCAGAGTTTGAAAGCTTTCTTTAGAATACTGTTCTTAGAGTGTTCCTAGGTCTTTGCCTGCTAACTATGTTATCAATTTATAAGGGTTTGTTATGGAACAAGCATGAGGTGTTAGCATGTTTGCAGAATGGAGCATTGCAACTTTTAGTAGACTATAAGCTGTTTAGAGGGCAGGAGCCCTGTATGATTTTTGTAACCCCAGATATCTGAGCCTATTGTTCTATACTTAGAAGGCATCCAGTACATGTTTATTAAATTATTAAGTGAGTTATGAATAACAGAGCTTAGGTTTTATACTGTTCATTCTCTAAGGGAACTACTCAGATGGCTGCTTGTGTTTTCTTGGGCTCCTCCCCACCAGCTCTAACAGTGAGGACGGCTCAGATGACTTGCTTTTCTCTACCCTCTATACCCAGCTCCTTTTTAGTTTCTTTATTACTGATTTGCTCTTGACTCTCCAGACAGCTTCTGATTGCTATTTCCTTTGTCAGTTTGGATCACTGTCACTCCTTTATTTTTTCATTCTTGTCTTCTTCCTTTTCCTGTTTGTTTCTGCCCTGTTTTCCTTTGTATTGTGAAATACACAAGTCTTTTTTAGACATCACAATCCTGTTGTCAGAAGGTTTTAATCTCCTTCCCTGCAAGCCGGTCACATGATGTAAACATACGTGTGTCAAAGCACAGGCTCTGCTGGTTGTATTCAGTTGGTACTCTGGTCGTAGGAGTTGCTATTCCATTATTAGCAGGGTGGTTGGGGTGGTGGTGGAGGAACTGAAAGGATGTAGGGCTAGTTCCCCTTCCGGTTCCTCAGATCTCTTGAAAATGGAGTATTAGAAGGCTGAGTTCTAAAAAGCTGAAGTTTTGTGTGTGAATATGTCAAATATACTTGCATGGCAAATTATCCAGAAAATCGTGTGCTTTACAATGCTTACTTTTTTTTTTATGTTCACTAGTACTGAGTTGTTAATCGTTTCCTAAATTTTTAGAGAGACTAAAACTAAAAAGATTTTGAGTGGTTTATTTGAAAGAATAAAATCTATTCCTTTGTCTCCTTTTCACTACCTAGACTTCAATATCTGTTTGCCTTTATACACAGTATTCTTTTTGTCTGGATTGCCACCTTCTCTCTACTTCATCATGGTCTTCGACACCGCCTTTTCGTGGGAAGTTGCAAAAAGTAGTACAGAGAGGTCCCATATACCCTTCATCCAGTTGTCCCTAATTGTTGTTAACACCTTGTATTCTTATAGTACAAGAGCAAAATCAGGAAATTGACATTGGCACAATTCACACACTTTATGCAAATGTCATCAGATTTATAGATACTTATTTGTGTGTATATGTGTTGTTCTGTGCATATGCAGTGTTTTCATGTGTGGATTCATGTAGCTATAACCATAATTAAGATAAAGAACTGTTCCATGCCAAAGATCCTTTGTGCTACTCCTTTATATTCATACTCACTCCCCTCTTTATTTATTTATTCTTTGGTTATTCTCTGTATCACAGGACCTTGTGATTAACTGAGAAAAAGATTGCCATTTTGTTTTAGAGGATGTCTGTCTATTTTTACCTTTTCCACATTGTACTATAACCATTTACAATAAGCCTGATACTATTTAAAGTTTCAGTTCATTTTGTGCACAGTAGAATCATAGACTGTCAAAGTCATATAATCCAGCACCTCCTTCCACCACATAACCCCTGCTAACATGAAACTTTTAGTTTCATGTGAAGCAACTCTTGATACTTGTTTATTAACCTGTGAATTTCCCTAATAACCAGGACCTCTTCTTTCTCCCCCCCACACCACTACCTGGCATACTTTGGTGTTAGATTACCTATGTGTTAACTTTTGCTAGATTATGCTGCACTAAGAAACAACCCAAAATATGAGTAGCTTATAATAACAAAGGTTTGTTTATTGCTCACATTATAGGTTCCCTAGTAATCAGCTATGGTTCTGCTCCACGATTCTTTTTCATTTCAGGATCCAGGCTGAAGGAGCACCCCCTATTTGTGACTTACTGTTCTCTTGGCAGAGAGAAAAGAGCAAGAGCTGGTGGAAACACACAATAGCTCTTAAAGCTTCTACTTGGAACTGGAACGTTCTCATATTTCATTGGCCAAAGTAAGTCACATGGCCAAGCCAACAGTAGGGTATCCACAGAGAGGCACTACAAGTCACATGGCAAGAGGCAGGACTGTTAATACTCTTGTAAGAGGAGAATAAATGATTGAGGATTATAATACAACCTACCAGACCTTAGGATGGTATAACTTTTTTTCTTAGTAAAAAAAATTTTTTTCTGCCCTGCAGCAGGCATATAGGATCTTAGTTCCCTGACCAGGGATTGAACCCTCACCTTGCATTGGAAGCACAAGAGTCTTAACCACTGGACCGCCAGGGAAGTCTTAGTAAAATTTGTTTTACTTGATTTTTTCTTAATAAAAATAGCAGCTCCACCCTTTTCTTTTCTTTTTTTTTTTTTTTTTTGGTTTTCACTGCATTAGTTAGGATCACAGTGGCTTAAACAAGAGAGAATTTATCTCTCTCAAGTAACTGTCCAAGTAAGATAAGTGGTATAGGGCTGATATGGCAGCTTCATGATAGTGTCAGAGACCTAAGCCCTTTTCTCTATTGCTCTTTTATTCTCAACCATGTTTGCCATCTCTCAGTCTGGGTAGCTGCTCCATGTTTCACCACCAAATCTGCCCTCTGGACAGCTGGAAGAAGGACCGTGAGGTAGAACGCATTCTCCTTCCCTGTAGGTGCACAACCTGGGAGTTGGGCATATTATTTCCTTTCACATATCATTGAGGGGAACTGGGATTGCAAGAGAGGATGAGAAATATAGCTTTAGGTAGATGTCCAACATGTTCAAGATTTAGGGGTATTATTACTAAAGAAAGAAGAGAGTAAAGGATGTTAGGGAACAATTAACCATCTCTTTTAAATTCATTTAATTTAATTCATACGAAACCTATGAAGAATAGGTGTCGTTAGCACTTTACAGATAAGGATGCAGGCTTTGCAAAGAGGTGAAATAAGTTGTTCAAGATCATACACCTAGGAAGTAGTGGAATGGGCTTTGAATTTAGGCCTGATACCAAAATGTGAGTGTTTTTTTTTTTTTTACAAAACTATATTGGCATTCCAACATCTCTTATTTTCAAGCACTTGACATTTTTTTCAGAGTAGTAATAAGTAGCTATTGACTCTTGAGAAGGAATTCTTCTTACATTTATGAATATTTTACTTTATGACAGCTGATAGGTGTTTATGATCTAGCCAATGAATAAATAATTGCTTTAAATTATAATAGTGTTAGAATTTTTAAAAGTCAGATTTTGATTTTGATAACTTTAGTTTAAAAGTTTTCCTTTAGAAATTAGTTACTAAAAATTATATGTAACTTTGCATACTGATGTCAGATTTTCACATTTTTACATTCTTCCCCAAACTGAAAATAGCTTTATTGTTTTATTCTAATTATAAAAGTAGGAAGTGCTTATTATAAAAAACGTTTTCAGAGAACACAGAGTAGTATAAAGAAGAATGTAAAAATCATTTATAATTCCATTATACAGAGATAATTACTGTTAGCATTTTAGCTATGCCTCTCAAAATTTTTTCTCTGTGTATTCATTATGTGTGTTTTGTACGTGTGATGTTTTTTAATCTAAAATGATCATATTTCAGTTAAAAAAAAAGCCAATTTTACCAAGATACACCAAACACACTCTTTGATCATCTTACTTGAAGAGTAAATTGGCAGTTTGGATGGCTTTTTCCATTCTCACTTAGCTGTATCGTATTAGTATAGTTAATTAGCACAGGCTGTACTTACTTAGTCACTTAGTGAGCTAATGCCTTCTCAAATGTATTTATGTAGTAACCAGTGAGTCTATAATGTGATGATTAATAAGGTACAGTTTGGAGTTCAGAATTTCTTACTATTTATGAATTTTTTCTGGGTACTAAAAATTCAACTGAATTGTCTTTAAATAACTCTTTGTTATTGATGGAATGTATTTCATTTGCTTTCTCTAGCAAAGTATTTATACCCTTCTCTGGGAGTAGGGTGAATATGTAAGTTTTTATTCAAACTGGGACATGTTTGAGAATGAAAGGGACATTACAAATATTTAAAGTTTTATATGTTTTTTGACTTTTTTTTTTTTGGCCATCAAAATGGTTTTATTACATTGGTAGATCAGTAAAATAGTTCTGTTTTCAAAAATAAAATTTTATAAAATATTTGTTCTATAGTACAACAAAATAAAGTCTTTACATTGATTATGAGAATATTTAAAAACAAAAGCAGAATAGTTATTCTGGGTAATAGTCATATTTTTTGTCAGCTTCTTAGACATCTGTCTCTAATGTTGTATCGGTAATACTTTTCTGAACAATGTCATTATTTTCCAGTGTAGTTTAACTAGTTTTAATTTTTTTCATAAAATTATCTGCAGCATTTTTCAAAGTTACATTTTATGGTGTGTAGTTGTTAACCCTTACAGTTGACTCTTCTCTGTAACCAGTGCTATATATATATATTTTTTGGCCATGCTGCTTGGCTTGTGGGATCTTAGTTCCCCGACCAGAGACTGAACCCAGGCCTGCTGCAGTGAAAGCACCAAGTCCTAACCACTGGACCACCAGGAAATTCCCAGCAGTGCTATTTTTAATTGCTAACATACTCTCTCTATATGTTGTGAACTACCTGGCTACCTCAGGAACAATTTTGCTAAATGGAGAATATTGTTAATTCTAATTTTTTTCTTACTGAAAACTGTAAATTTATCAGCCCCAGTATTTTCACAGGCATTGTCTTTTTGCCTCTATTAAAGGTACTCTTTGATAAATTTTTTTTTTGTAAAATACTCATTCACACCATTCCATTACACACATTATTGATGGAGTATATTCTTTTTTTTTTTAACATCTTTATTGGAGTATAATTGCTTTACAATGGTGTGTTAGTTTCTGCTTTACAACAAAGTGAATCAGTTATACACATACATATCTTCCCATATCTCTTCCCTCTTGCGTCTCCTTCCCTCCCACCCTCACTATCCTACCCCTCTAGGTGGTCACAAACCTCCTAGCTGATCTCCCTGTGCCATGTGGCTGCTTCCCACTAGCTATCCACCCTGTGTTTGGTAGTGTATATATGTCCATGCCACTCTCTCACTTCATCACAGCTTACCCTTCCCCCTCCCCATATCCTCAAGTACATGCTCTAGTAGGTCTGTGTTTTATTCCTGTCCTACCCCTAGTCTCTTCATGATATTTTTTTTCCTTAGATTCCATATATATGTGTTAGCATACGGTATTTGTTTTTCTCCTTCTGACTTACTTCACTCTGTTTGACAGA
>NC_041217.1:141336319-141336669 GCF_002837175.3 Physeter macrocephalus
TTCTTTTCTGATTTGGATTCCTTTTATTTCTTTTTCTTCTCTGATTGCCGTGGCTAAAACTTCCAAAACTATGTTGAATAATAGTGGTGAGAGTGGACAACCTCTTGCTCCTGATCTTAAAGGAAATGGTTTAAGTTTTTCACCACTGAGAATGATGTTGCCCGTGGGTTTGTCATATATGGCCTTTATTATGTTGAGGAAAGTTCCCTCTATGCCTACTTTCTGCAGGGTTTTTATCATAAATTGGTGTTGAATTTTGTCAAAAGCTTTCTCTGCATCTATTGAGATGATCATATGGTTTTTCTCCTTCAGTTTGTTGATATGGTGTATCACATTGATTGATTTGCGTA
>NC_041217.1:141337512-141338007 GCF_002837175.3 Physeter macrocephalus
ATCCCATAGGTTTTGGGTCGTCGTGTCTCTATTGTCATTTGTTTCTAGGTATTTTTTGATTTCCTCTTTGATTTCTTCAGTGATCACTTCGTTATTAAGTAGTGTATTTTTTAGCCTCCATGTGTTTGTAGTTTCTACAGATCTTTTCCTGTAATTGATATCTACTGTCATAGTGTTGTGGTCGGAAAAGATACTTGATACGATTTCAATTTTCTCAAGTTTACCAAGGCTAGATTTGTGACCCAAGATATGATCTATCCTGGAGAATGTTCCATAAGCACTTGAGAAAAATGTGTATTCTGTTGTTTTTGGATGGAATGTCCTATAAATATCAATTAAGTCCATCTTGTTTAATGTATCATTTAAAACTTGTGTTTCCTTATTTATTTTCATTTTGGATGATCTGTCCATTGGTGAAAGTGGGGTGTTAAAGTCCCCTACTATGATTGTGTTACTGTCAATTTCCCCTTTTATGGCTGTTAGTATTTGCCATAT
>NC_041217.1:141338861-141370863 GCF_002837175.3 Physeter macrocephalus
GGGGACTAGGGCCTGTGTTCTGGTGGATGAGGCTGGATCTTGTCTTTCTGGTGGGAAGGTCCATGTCTGGTGGTGTGTTTTGGGGTGTCTGTAGCCTTATTATGATTTTAGGCAGCCTCTCTGCTAATGGATGGGGCTGTAGTGCTGTCTTGCGTGTTGTTTGGCATAGGGTGTCCAGCACTGTAGCTTGCTGGTCGTTGAGTGAAGCTAGGTCTTGGTGTTGAGATGGAGATCTCTGGGATATTTTCGCCGTTTGATATTACGTGGGGATGATAGGTCTCTTGTGGACCAGTGTCCTGAAGTTGGTCTCCCACCTCAGAGACACAGCCGTGACACCTGGCTGGAGCACCAAGTGCCTTTAATCCACACGGCTCAGAATAAAAGGGAGAAAAAATAGAAAGGAAAGGAAAGGAAGGAAGGAAGGAAGGAAGAAAGGAGGAAAGGAAGGAAGGGAGGAAAGGAAAGGAAGGAAGGAAGGAAGGAAGAAAGGAGGAAAGGAAGGAAGGGAGGAAGGAAGGGAGGAAGAAAGGAAGGAAGGAAGGAAGAAAGAAAAGATAAAGTAGGATAAAATAGAGTTATTAAAATAAAAAATAATTATTAAGAAGAAAAATTTTTTAAAGTAGAAAAAAAAAAAACAATGGGTCGGTCAGAACCCGAGGACAAATGGTGAAAGCAAAGCTATACAGACAGAATCTCACACAGCAGCACACACATACACACTCACAAAAAGAGAAAAAGGGGAAAATAATAATATATCTTGCTCCCAAAGTCCACCTCCTCAACTTGGGATCATTCGCTGTCTATTCAGGTATTCCACAGATGCAGGGCACTTCAAGTTGATTGTGGAGATTTAATCCGCTGCTTCTGAGGCTGCTGGGAGAGACCTCCCCCTCACCTCTTTGTTCGCACAG
The DNA here is from genome assembly GCF_002837175.3 of Physeter macrocephalus. Taxonomy (NCBI): domain Eukaryota; kingdom Metazoa; phylum Chordata; class Mammalia; order Artiodactyla; family Physeteridae; genus Physeter; species Physeter macrocephalus. The sequence goes on from NC_041217.1 coordinate 141,339,773, forward strand.
CTCCTGGGGTTCACCTTTGGACTTTGCCCCGCCTCTGCGCGTAGGTCGCTCGAGGGCGTCTGCTTTTCGCTCAGAGAGGACGGGATTAAAGGAGCAGCTGATTCGGGGGCTCTGGCTCAAGCCGCGGGGAGGGAGGGGTACGGATGCGGGGCTAGCCTGCAACTGCAGAGGCCGGCGTGACGTTGCACCAGCCTGAGGCGCACCGTGCGTTCTCCCGGGGAAGTTGTCCCTGGATCCCAGGACCCTGGCAGTGGCGGGCTGCACAGGCTCCCAGGAGGGGAGGTGTAGAGAGTGACCTGTGTTCGCCCACAGGCTTCTTGGTGGCGGCAGTAGCAGTCTTAGCGTCTCACGCCAGTCTCTGGTGTCCACGCTGATAGCTGCGGCTCGTGCCCGTTTCTGGAGCTCCTTTACGCGCCGTGCTTAACTCTCCTCGCGCAGCAGGAAACAAAGAGGCAAGAAAAAGTCTCTTGTCTCTTCGGCAGCTCCACGCCCGTCTTTGGGGCTCCTTTAAGCGGCGCGCTTAATCCCCTCTCCTTGCGCCCCAGGAAGCAAAGAGGGAAGAAAAGGTCTCTTGCCTCTTCAGCAGCTCCAGACTTCTCCCGGACTCCTTCCCGGCTAGCCGTGGTGCACTAACCCCTTCAGGCTGTGTTCACGCAGCCAACCCTAGTCCTCTCCCGGCTTCCGGACCGAAGCCGAGTGTCAGCTCCCAGCCCCCGTCCGTCCCGGCGGTTGAGCAGACAAGCCTCTCGGGCTGGTGAGTGCTGGTCGGCACCGATCCTCTGTGCGGGAATCTCTCTGCTTTGCCCTCCGCACCCTGTTACTGCGCTCTTTTCCGCGGCTCTGAAGCTTCCCCCTCTGCCACCCACTGTCTCCGCCCGTGAAGGGGCTTCCTAGTGTGTGGGAACCTTTCCTCCTTCACAGCTACCTCACACTGGTGCAGGTCCCATCCCTATTGTTTTGTCTCTGTTTATTCTTTTTTCTTTTGCCCTACCCAGGTACGTGGGGAGTTTCTTGCCATTTGGAAGGTCTGAGGTCTTCTGCCAGCGTTCAGTGGGTGTTCTATAGGAGCAGTTCCACGTGTAGATGTATTTCTGATGTATCTGTGGGGAAGAAGGTGATCTCCGAGTCCTACTCTTCCGCCATCTTCTCTCTCCTCTCCTGACAAATTTTTAATAAGACAAATCTTGTCATATAATTTGTCCCTATTTATGATTATTTTACATATCATAAATACATATACATATGATTTATGTTCCACTAAATTTAGTTGCTGTGAAATCATAGGCTCTCAGTAATTTCATGTCATTCCAGTACAGAATATACATTTATCCAGTTAAAAATAGGAAGACTATTCTTTTTTCTTTTGCCCTACCCAGGTACGTGGGGAGTTTCTTGCCATTTGGAAGGTCTGAGGTCTTCTGCCAGCGTTCAGTGGGTGTTCTATAGGAGCAGTTCCACGTGTAGATGTATTTCTGATGTATCTGTGGGGAAGAAGGTGATCTCCGAGTCCTACTCTTCCGCCATCTTCTCTCTCCTCTCCTGACAAATTTTTAATAAGACAAATCTTGTCATATAATTTGTCCCTATTTATGATTATTTTACATATCATAAATACATATACATATGATTTATGTTCCACTAAATTTAGTTGCTGTGAAATCATAGGCTCTCAGTAATTTCATGTCATTCCAGTACAGAATATACATTTATCCAGTTAAAAATAGGAAGACTTTTGATGGAACTTCTAGAATTCATTACAAAGTATAATGATAGAATTTCAAAATTAAATCTTGTATTCTGTTTGAACTCTCATCATTTAATTTGTTTAGTACTTCCCTTGCTTTTGAGGGATATGTTTCAATGTCTCGACAAACTTTCTTTCTAATAATTGGTATTTGCTAAAAGCTTCAAAAGCTGAAGTTTTTTTATTTTTATTTTTATTCATTAACTTTAATCTTTGATTAAAAATTTCCCACTGATTTTGAACAGTATGCAACCAGTCATTAGAGGACTTGTTTTCAAAAAGATTCAATACTGAGACACTTAGGTTAGATCTATAAAGTCAGTCTTTCAAAGATTCCAGCCTTTAAAATCTGATGACAGGTTGCAAGTAGGGAACACATATTGCCATGTTTAAGTATTTTTTTGTTTTCAGTACCATTTTTATACTTAAAATTTAAACCAGGGATATGTGAAAACATTTGTAAATTTTGGCATTTGCAGCTAACTCATTAAATGAGTGATGATGCCACTATAGCTCTATGATAAATAGAAGTAGCCTTAAAATTTTTATGCAAATTGTCTGTCTATCCATTTATTAGAGAAATGAAAATTTAGTACTTAATTTTATATTAAACATATAATTTCTTCTCTTTAGCTCATTATTCCTGAAAGGATTTACTGGATAAAAAAAAAGAAAAAAAGATTGTCAAACAACAAAATAAATAAACAGTTGTAGACTTATACCATGCAATAAATGACAAAACCACCTCGACTTTTTAGACTGTTGACTCCTCACACATACTTCATTTGCGCCTAACCTGTAATTTCTCACTTACTTGGCTGGCTAGTGGCCTGATGGATATTGCAGGTCATTGCACATGTCACTGTACTGACTGGCACATCAGTCAGTAGCACCAGGAGCCAGCAGAAGCACCAGTGTAAAATATTTCTTGAACAGTCTCGAACGGATATAAGGAGTTACCTGTCCATGGTTGCTTGTGTCTGAGGATACTTTTCACTGAGTCTTTTGCATGGTGTCCTTGAAAAGGTGTTAGTTATGTTTTATCTGTAAAGAGTCAGGAAAAAAGTGGAATTATCGTTAGTCCTCTTTACAATTTCATCACTTGTTCAGTGGTTAGAGCACTTAGACACTACTAGCTTAGCCAGAAGTTAGATGTATACAGTAGAGGTGTACTAAATTCATCCTGGTTTATTTTAGTGTAGTGATTAATAAAAAATAGTTCATTTAAGAAAGTGAGAAATCTGAGACAAGTGGTAAACTGGATGGGATGCTGAGACAACAGATTGTACTGTGCTGAGCAAACCTGGGCATATGGGAAACAGCATGGTAATGTGAAAGAGGATGGAGCTTAGAGTGAGACAGTCCTGCATTTAAGTCCAGTCTCCGCCATTTAAAAGCTTGGACAAGTAACCTCTCTAAGACTAGGTATATTAGGGTTCTCCAGAAAAACAGAACCAGCAGGACAGACACACACACACACTGATTGATTAATTTTAAGGAATTGGCTCATGTGATTGTGGAGGCTGGCAAGTCCTAAATCCGCAGGGCAGGCTGGAGACCTAGGGAAGAGTTGATTTTGCAGCTGAGTCTGAAGGCGTTCTGGAGGCAGAATTCCTTCTTCCTTGGGGGGGCCTCAGTCGTTTCTCTCTTAGGGCTTTCAACTGGCTGGATGAGGCCTACCCACATTATAGAGGCTAATCTGCTTTACTCAAAGTTTATGGCTTTAAATGTTAATCACATCTTAAAAAAATACATTTATAGTAACATGTAGACTGGTGTTTGACCAAGCAACTGGGTAGTTAATGGCTCTTGAATCTGTCCCCTTTTCCATCCTTGTTTTCTTTACTTTTAGCATGGCAGTTGAACAAGTTGTCTTCTATAACACTTTACAATCTTATCTGTAATCCTTATCACCATTCAGAACTCCTTACTATTCTCTTCAAACATAACTGAGATTTCTGTTGATTGCATGCATTTTTGCATGCTGTTACCTTTGTATAGAATCACCCTCTCCCCTTCTCCCTTACACCTCAAATTTCTGTACTGATGTCAACCCTATGAAGCCTTCCTGAACTTCCTTCCTGGTTCCAGAACACTCTTCACATTCATGTACAGGCGAACCTGAGCCTTCAAACATCGATACTCCTAAGCTGCCTTTCAGATGAGATAATATATCTGTTCATCAGCTGACCAAGGAACCCTTTGAACTGTGGTGTGAATTGAATAGCACTCCCTTCCTGCAAGCATTTCAGATCTGATATCAGTATCATCTTTTTGTTCATTAGTTTGTATATTCATTTGATTATTTTACTGAAGTGGTTTTTGAATCGTATTCATAGGTACCTTGGGCACTTGGGTAGAGGATGAATGCTTAAGGCTTTGGGCTTTTCAGTTTGTCTTTAACCAAATCATTTCACCCCTAATTTGTTATGTGTTGGGTTTCTGAGTAAAATTTTACATGAGGAAAAGAGTTCTGATGTCAAAAATAATTTTAAAATTCTTGTTTTATTTCTTGTCTACCTGATTCTTGGTAATCCATGTGGCTGCCTTTATTCAATTTCCCTTCCTGCCCCCAGAAAGAAACAATACCAGACTTTTGAAATCAAGGGTATTTTAATCGTATTTATCTTTATTTCATATATCTGTTGGATGAATGCAAATATATTAATAGAAGTCATTGAATAGCATTTAATTTCTAATTATTTATTTATTTTAGTTATCAAGTGGGAATCCTCTATATGAAAAATACTATAGACAGGTAAGATGTTTGTTTCTTTGTCTTCTTAGATTGAACATAGATAGAATATACTTTCAACTCCTGATTGTATATATGCAGATTACCATCCAGCTGAATAAATTTGACATTTCTTGTTTTCATTTTCTTGTGCTTTAATCTCCTGCTTTGATTAATGCTTTTAACAAGCTCCCAGAAAAATGAAGGAAAGATAATTAAGCCCAAACACTTAATTGTCTTAAATATCTATCTTAAAAATCCATGTGGCATTAGATATATTCATCCAGATATAAACATCCAAATTAATTTATAAGCTAAATAGAAATGACTTTTATGTTGTTTTCAAGTCTTATTAAAGTTTAATTTTCATGAAGTTAAAACCATGACTCTCATACAAATATAAAATGAACGTGTGTCAAGGATATTTTTCAACTCATTAATTATTGGGAGAACCAGTGAGATGTAAAAATGGGAATATGAGTTACAGAGATTTATATTCTCTATCAGAGAAAATTAATTTCATTGGTATGGATAAGAATCATTTGCATTGCTATCAGGTTTATATAATTTAACCTCTACCCCCTACAGAGTGTAAAGTAGCCGAGTTGATAGAAAGTCAAAGGTGCAAACCATAGATCAGATTATCTAATCTCCTGAAAGTGTAGACAGTCTTATTTGCTCATTTCCAAGTATCAGATCATTTTTCTTGATAATCTCTTCACCTTGTGATCATAATTACAGAAAAGGCTGGTCTCCTTATACAAAGAAACTAGGTAATCTACATATTGCAGCAAGTGTTAATGAACCAAGTTCATTAACAAATTAACAAATTTGCAAGTTAATGTGTGACTTGTAAATCTAAAGCCATACACTTACTATTTAACAACTTCTAAGGCCAGCTGATTAATTTCTGCTTGATATTTCTAAAGAATCTCAGATTGTACTTTTTAAAGCCTCTGTTATTTATTCTTCTGTTTTAAGGCTAGGATCCAAACTTTAGAAATTCTCTTCTTCATATTTCACATGCAGTATAAATTTGAGTACATTTACCTCATCTTGAAGTTTCCCATGTCTGCTAAGTTTTCTAGCCTGCTAAGTGACCTTGCTTTACTGCTTGAGTGACTGGGATCATACAAACCATGTTGCAGGCCAGTCTTCTTGTGGGGCTTTTGTAGACATTGGTTGTACATAAAGTCAATCCCTGATCCTTAATGGCGGCTTGTTCTATCTGAATAAAAGAGAATCATTCTCAAATATGGCCTTGTTTTTGTACAATTGGTTTACTCAACTATAACCTGATAAAAAGGAGAATAAATTGTTATTTAACTTATTTGATAACTATATGGCCATACAAAGTAAGGACATTCAGTTAAAGGATTTGTTTTTGATTTCTGAAGGGTCAGTGAGAATCAAATACCATTGAAAACTATTTCATTCAGTTTACAAAAACAGAGCCTACTAAATTGAGGGATTGATATAGAGTAAGAAAGGGCTTTTCCACATATCCATTAGAAAATAGAATAGTAAAAATAATACCAACAATATTCCACGTAAATAATCATAATTGAATGTTCCTTAACACTTCATTCAGCCCTGTGTACTTAATTCTTGTTCCCCTGCCTCTTGGGTCAGCAGTCTGCTTTCAAGAGATATATCTACTTCCAGAATGCAGAGTCCTGGAATTTTGACTTGGTCTACCAGTACAGTCTGAAAGTTGTCTAAGTGATGTCAGCCCAGAAGTCTTTATCCAAAAGTCTATATTTTGAAGTGTTAATAGTTCAGAGTATGTGGTATCGTACTTTCCATGAGACTCTGAGACTGTCTTTCTTTGTTAACAACACAGATTGTGTGGCCTTTAGCTTATGGCAGAGCCTTTAGGCAGGCATCAGAGTACAACAGAAACTGCCTGTAGATGACAAAGACTAAATGGCTGTGTTTAATTATTATAATAACCAAAAGAATGGAAGATAGTAAAATTATTTATTGGAATACACTACATAAATATGTCATAAGAGCTTGATCTGGGTTTCCCTTTCCCCTCCGTGCCTCTGTTTCTAGGCTATAGGGGGGTAGTTGTTCCTTTTTTATCCCACCCTGGTCAAGGGGTAGGCAAAGAAAAGGAGTTGTGGAGAATTCTAGAGGCAGAGTTCCCAACCCTTTCTGTACCTCCTTGTTACCCCAAATTTGGATTGGGCAATTCTTTCCTTTTTGTTGAGTGCCTGATTTATCCCATGTTCTAGCACTTGAAAGAAAGGATTTCTCTTTTGCTTCTTTGCTGGGATTGGTCTGTCTGAAATGCTTTGTATATGTTTTAGCAAACAATTTTTTTAACTAAAGTGGAAAAACAGCTAGCTCACAAATATCCTCCTATCATGTTACTATTCCCATGACTTTTAAAAATTTACTTTTCATTTTTACAAATAGAACTTTACTTTAGGAAATCTCTACGGAAGGGGGGAGAGTCGTTATTTTTTTTGAACTGTTTTTTTGTTCTTGGTGACCTCATTCTGTCTTAAAGGAAAGTCCCCATCAGTTAAAATGATGCGTTTCCCTTAATGTGCTTTAGGAACTTAGCAGTTTTAAAAATTTTTTTAAGTTTATAATGCAGTCACTGCTGGTTTTAGAACTGATATTGCTTTGATTTTTTTAAAAATGTGTTGCAGTTTCTTAAGAGTAAGTATAAAAGCAGAAGTTAATTATTTAAAGATATTTGAAAAAAAACAGATAACTGTGCAGCTATTCCCATTTATCAGAAGACCTCTCCAGGAACTATTGCCCTTTTCCTCTATTGCCATTTAAGTTTATTGGAATTTAAATGGCAGCTATAGAAGACTTGGAATTAGAAGACATGTATTAATGTTATGACTCCACTAATCTGTTCTACTTCCTCTGAGCTTCAGGGTTTTTTTTGTTTTGTTTTGTTTTCTTGTTTGTTTTTGTTTTTTAATTTGGCCGCGCTCTGTGGCTTGTGGGATCTATGTTCCCTGACCAGGGATTGAACCCGGGCCCTGGCAGTGAAAGCACTGAGTCCTAGCCACTGGACTGCCAGGGAGTTCCCTGAGCTTCAGTTTTATCATGTGTGTAACGGGCATGATAAAAAAACACTTTGTAGATTTACAGTGCTTTCTAGATGGTACTCTTCTCATATGGGTCTCCAATATTCCATGGCCTTTGTTAGTCAAAGGATTCCTGTTCCCTTTTTGAAAAAGTCAGTTCTCAAGTTACAGGGAGAAAGGCAGGTAAATAATCATAATTTTGTCTTTATGTTTGTTGTCAGCTTATGGTTTGTATCTTTTCAGGTTGATACGGGCAATACTGGAAGGGTATTGGCTTCTGATGCTGCTGTATTCCTGAAAAAATCAGGACTTCCAGACCTGATACTTGGAAAGGTAGTATTTGTTCACTGTAACTAGATATAATGAATATTTATTAGTGTAGATAAATTGGGTGCAAATTCAGAAAGATAACCATTCAGAAACTTAGAAGTTAGAACTGTCATGGAAGCAGTTACAGTAATGCAGTGGAGGGAATTTCTGGTGTAGTGATTTACCCTCTTGAAAAATAAGGTGTTTTTCAGATTTTTAGAAAACAAATTACTTTTTAGTAGGATGAAATGAGGAAGTAATAGTACCTTTGAGTGATGTGGGGAGAAACATGCAGACTGGGAACCTTGCCACCCACTCAGAATTGGCTCTTTCCCTACTTCCTCTATTAGAACTGTCTCTGTGTTTAATATGTGGTAAATAGAGTAGGGGATGAGAGGCTTAGGAAGGAGCACAAAGAGGTGGAAAAGTCCCTCTCTTGGCTTGATCTCCTTACAAATCCTTATATATGATATTGATATGTATTCAAACCCTGAAAAATAATCATTATTAATAATTTAATTATTCACAAATAAACATTAACTATTTCAGCTTACCCATAAGAAAGAATATCATCTTAATAAGGATCTAAAATCAAGGTAGCATGTTCTAGTAGAAAGAGTATTGGACTTGGAGTTAGAACCTGGGTTAATAAAAAAGTCATTGGACTGGAAGTTAGAATATGGTCTTCAGTTCTTTCCCTGATGCCTGGGATGTTCTTGAGTAAGTCACTTAACCTCTCTGGACCTTAGTATCTTTGTGTAGGGTTGCACTAAGTGATCTTTAAGGTTTCTTTCCACTTTTAATTCTATGATTCTTAAATCTGACTACCAAAGAGCATGAGGTTGTAAATTGCAGGGATTTAATTTATCTTTAAGGTGATTTTTGTTAAAATATAGATTGATACTTTTTTTTTTCTAAATTTCAGATCTGGGATTTAGCTGACACAGATGGCAAAGGTATCCTGAACAAACAAGTAAGATTCAGAGATTGACATGAAAAATTTTTGAGTGATTCAGAATAAAAAATAGCCAGCAATTTTTTGTATTTTTAAACTAAAAATTGGTTTTTACCAAAATGAGGGTTTTGCAAGGGCAAGTGTTATAACAGTGAAAATATTTCCAATCAGTAGGCATTAAAATACCTAATTCCCAAAGGTTAGTGTTAGTTTGGTGACATTTAGTTCTCTTGGAGTGTTGTAGTCTGTTTGGGCTGCTGTAACGAAATATCACAAACTGGTTGGCTTGTAAACAGCATAAATTTATTGCTCACAGTTCTGGAGGCTGGAAGTCTGAGATAGGGTGCCAGCATGGTTCTAGTGAGAGCTTTCTTCTAGGTTGCAGACTTCTTCTTTATTCTTACATGGCAGAATGTGCTAGCGATTTCTCTGAATGCTTTTTTGTAAGGCACTTATCCCATTCATGAGGGCTCCATCCTGATGGTTTATGCACTTTCCAGAGGCTCTACCTCCTAATGGCTCTACCATTATTTTGGGGATTTTGAATTTCAATATATGAATTTGGGGGGACACATTCAAACAATAACATGGGATTTATTTTTCTTAGTTATTCAGGGAGACTGCTCTTTGTATCTTATTAATTTTCTTATGTGTACAGGGTTATAAATAGAAGTGGATTTTATTTTATTTTATTATTTTTCTTTAAATTTATTTATTTATTTTGGGCTGCACTGGGTCTTCATTGCTATGCGCGGGCTTTCTCTAGTTGCGGAGAGTGGGGGCTACTCTTCACTGCTGCGTGCAGGCATCTCATTGCGGTGGCTTCTCTTGTTGAGGAGCACGGGCTCTAGGCACATGGACTTCAGTAGTTGTGGCACGCAGGCTCAGTAGTTGTGGCTCGTGGGCTCTAGAGTGCAGGCTCGGTAGTTGTGGCACACGGGCTCAGTTGCTCCGTGGCATGTGGGATCTTCTTGGACCAGAGCTCGAACCCGTGTCCCTTGCATTGCATTGGCAGGCAGATTCTTAACCACTGTGCCACCAGGGAAGTCCAAAAGTGGATTTTATTATTCATGTGTTAAGATGGTATTGTGCATTTGAAGGGAAGCTCTTGGCTAATCAAACCTGAGTACAGTGTATTCTGGTCTAGGTCTTATCTCTGACATATAAACCAAAAAATGGTTTACAAGCCAGAAGTAAACCTTAGACCAGAAATATGTGAAAGTGGTTGTGGGCATTGGACACCATCAGAGAACTTTAAAGTTCTGCTTGTTGGGGATGGATTTCAGAGTTCTACAGGATTAAATTCAAAGCTTGCTACATGCTAATACATTGGCTGAGCACTACTACTCAAAGCTAATTTTCCCTATGGGGATAGCTGAAGCTAACTCAGAAAAGGGATGGGAAAAATTAGATGAGGGGGTCAGAATACCCAGTCTCTTATTTAAGATTCCAAGGTTAGATTGTGGTCCGCATTGGACCCCTGGGCAGAAGGGCCAGTTTGGTACATTGGAGACATTGGAAAACTAAATTCACATGGGCATCCAGGGTGCTCTGTACTCAGTCAGCAAATATTTGCTGAGTACCTCTTTTGAGCCAGGTTTTGGCAATGCAGAGGTGAACGTGACAGGATGTGGTCCCTATCTTCATGAACTTACAGTAAAATAAATTCTTCACTGCTGTTCCTAGACTTTGGATGTTTAGTTTGAGTTGTCTTTGTTATATCCAGGTGGCTGGATTTATGGATCTGCAGTTATAAACTTTGATGTTTGCATTGGTGGAATAGATTTTTGAATTAACATATAAAATTGAGAAAATAAACCAATACTTACTGAGTTTCTATGTGCCAAAAATGATAGTGTTTTCTTCCTGTAGTGTGGTTTTAATTTTGTTCCTTATAATACATTGCAAGGTAGATATTAGCCCCCCCCTTTTAAAGAGTTTTTTAAAATTTGCCCAAGGCCTCACAACCCGTAACAGAACTAGAATTCAGTGCAATACTATTTCACTTCAGAGCCCATCCATACTATGGGAGTTGACCTGATTACCTAATAGTAATTGAATCTCATTAGAATGCGAAGAGAAAAAGGGTTATAAAAGAGTTCAGCATTTAAAGGATGGGAGGAGACATTGATTCCAAAAAAAGATACTTGAAAGGCCAGAGGAGAACTAGGAGAGCTTTATGAAACTATGCCGGTAGAGGAGAGCTTCAGGGAGGATCATACTGTCCAGGCTGCCAAAAGAACAAGTAGGGGGTGTTTCCCTGGTGGCGCAGTGGTTAAGAATCTGCCTGCCAATGCAGGGGACGTGGGTTCCAGCCCTGGTCCGGGAAGAGCCCACATGCTGCGGAGCAACTAAGCCCGTGTGCCACAACTACTGAGCCTGCACTCTAGAGCCTGGGAGCCAAAACTGCTGAGCCCGTGTGACACAACTACTGAGCCCACGCGCCACAACTACTGAAGCCTGTGTGCCTATAGCGCGTGCTCTGCAGCAAGAGAAGACACTGCAATGAGAAGCCCGCGCACCGCAATGAAGAGTAGCCCCTGCTCGCCGCAACTAGAGAAAGCACGCGCACAGCAATGAAGACCCAGTACAGCCAAAAATAAATAAAAAAAATAAATTTAGAAAAAGTAAAAAAAAAAAAAAGAACAAGTAGGATGAAGCTTTTTAAAAAAAATTCATTTTAGAGTCTATTGTATTTGGTAGCTAGGAGTTTGTGACATAGGCAGTTGTTTCTCTAGCTAATGGTAGGAGTTGAAATCTGATTGCATAGAAGCTTGTGTGGTGAATGAAAAGAGAAGGGGTGATCTTGAAATAGCATTTTTTCAAGAAATTTATTAGTGAAGGCAAGGTATTGTATAAACAGACAACGTGCCAGTTTCTAGGAATAGGTTAAGTATTGAGTAAGAAGGTTGTAGGTGAGAACAGATGTGAGAAAAGCAGTAAAGGGTTGATTGCATCAGCAACTGTACTGGAGTATTGACAAGTTGCAAGTAATCATAACTAGAGTAAAGGGTTTTGTTATGCTTATTCTCAGACCTGATTTTAACTCAGAACAGCTGAAAACAAGTTGCTTCAGTGTCATTCCAAGGCTTCAAATGCCAAAAACCCAAGGACCTTTGGGAGAGATTTACAAATATTTTGAAGTCAAGCAGTTATATAATTGTTTTAGATGTTGCATAGTTATTCTTTGTAGCTTTTCTGGAATAACAGTGACTGAGTCACTTGAATGATTGGTCTAGTGTTAAAATTTATAATCTTAAATCCAGAGATGACTTTTTTTTTTTTTTTTGCGGTACATGGGCCTCTCACTGTTGTGGCCTCTCCCGTTGCGGAGCACAGGCTCCGGACGTGCAGGCTTAGCGGCCATGGCTCACGGGCCTAGCCGCTCTGCGGCATGTGGGATCCTCCCAGACCGGGGCATGAACTCGTGTCCCCTGCATCGGCAGGTGGACTCTCAACCACTGTGCCACCAGGAGAGCCCCAGAGATGACTTTTGATAACCTTTTATTTATTTTCTTCTAGGTGCTATTTTCTTCTAGACTTTTTTTCAAGATTCTTTTTCTCACTTAAATTATAAAAATCATTTAACATCTTTAAATATTCTTTGAAACATGATTATTAATTTTGGTATATTTCCAAATATATATATTTATCAGTATATCAGCTTATTTAATTATTTTCCCATTTATATTAATATATTTTGCTATTTATAATATTAGGAATATCTTTGTACATAGATCTCTTCTTGATTTTAGAGCAAGTGTTTTTCAAGCAAATGTGCTGTTATATTTGCTGCAACATAAAAATCTTGGAGTAGTTGTGAATTGTTTTATATTTTCAGATTAAAGGTATGTGTGTAGATAGATGGATGGATGGATGAATGGATAGATAGATAATGCTCTTAACATTCATCCTCTTCTTTCTCAGGAATTCTTTGTTGCTTTGCGTCTTGTGGCATGTGCCCAGAATGGATTGGAGGTTTCACTGAGTAGTTTGAACCTGGCTGTTCCTCCACCAAGATTTGTAAGAAATGCTTTTAAATTTAAGTTGTATTTTAAAAAATGATACCACATGATTTGAAAATGAAAATTTACTGTATTAAAAAATTTTTCCCTCAACTCCTATCACTCAGCTACCCGATTTTCTTTCTTATGGCTACTGCTGTTATTAGTTTCTTGTGTATCTTCCAGTTATTATATGTGTATATAAAGACATATAAATACCTATATCCTCAGTTTACATTAATTGTAGCATACTATACACATGATTCTATGCCTTTTTAAATAACTTGATATGTTTCGGAGATCTTTACGTAAAATCTTCCTCATTCTTTTTTACAGCTGGATAGTATTTCCATGCTTCTGTTTACCTTAATTTATTTAACTTCCTATTGGTAGGCTTTTAGCTTGCTTCCAGTCTTTTATTATTTAAAACATGCTGCAGTGAATAATAACCTTGAATCTGTGTCACTTTGCATGTGCAGAAATATATGTGTAACTTCTCAGAAGTGGAATTGCTGTTTCAAAAGTTTGTGCATTGTAATTTTCACATATAATATCTACTTGTCTTCCATAGTGGTTGTATTAGTTCACAGTCCCACCAGCAATTGGTTGAGTGTACTTCTGCTAACATACTGTTGTCAAACTTTTGGTCCTTGTCAATTTGATAGGTGACAAATGGAATATCATTGTAGTTTTAATTTGTCCTTTTGGTTTTATGGAGTGAAGTTGTGTAGCTTTTTCTCGTGCTTATGAGCCATTTACATTGCTTTTATGTGAAATGTCTGTTTGTAACCTTTGTCCATTTTTCTTTGGTTGTTTGTCTTTTCTTATTGAATTCTAGAGGCTTTTTATATATTAGGGAAACAGTTCTTTGTCTATATGAGTTGCAAATATTTTTTCCCAGTTTGCCATTTGTCTTTTGACTTTGTGGTGATTTTTTTTTCCATAAAAAAGTCATTGTTTTTAATGTAAATGAATTATTAGGATTTAAGTTTTTTAATGGTTTCTTTGTTCACATTTACATTAGTCCTGATGTAAGGTATGCGTATGGATTCAAATTTATGTTTCTTCAAGATGGCTACCTTTTAGACTTAATACAGTTTATTGAATAATCAATCTTTTCCATACTGATTTGAAATGCTGCCTCAATCATGTGCTGAATTCTCACATGTATTTTGGTTTTTTTCTGGATTTTTTCTGTTCATACCCATTGATCTGTTTATCCATATGCTGATCTCACATTGTTTCAATTATCATATTTGATAATTGTTTCAATTTATATCTGATAGGGCTAGTCCTCCCCACCCTACTGCTTTTTTTCAGAAGTTTCACAGCTCTTCTTGCTTGTTTTTAAATTCAGTATTTTAGTATTTGGTCTGAGTATTATGAATTTAACTTCAGTTTTGAGAATTTCTGTACTTTGAAGTTTAGTTGTGGAGTCAGAGGGTTAATTTAGGGATTTGTTGCCTAACTATACTATTATAAAAAATTTTCAAACATATTCATCTGTCTCTACAAGCAAATAAACATAATAACTTGGACATGGTGTTGATAGGTTCATGTACTTGTAACTTAGAAATCTTAAGTTGAGTTCTTGTTCAGTCAGCTTTCCTTAAGTAGTATAGGGGAAAAGTGATCAGTTAACAGGGCCATAAATATTTTTGTTACATTCAGATATCTTTATCTTGATTTCAGTTGTAATAGGATTTCTTCTATAAGACTTAATGTTTTAGTTAGTGCTCCACAGTCATTTAGTCATTTACTTAGCTCCACTAACTCAGCTTACTCAGTTTTTGTTTCATTTGTACTCAGATGAAGGTCTAATAGAGTTAATGTAAAATAGTGTCCTTTGTGCATTGAGATCCAACATTTTTAAATCCAAAGATTATTTTCTCTTCATTGTTTATTGATGTGAGGATTTCAGCCCTTCGTGTGCTATATTTTCCTTTTTAGCATGATACCAGTAGTCCTTTGCTAATCAGCAGAACTTCTGCAGCTGAGCTCCCATGGGCTGTAAAAGTAAGTAAACTTTGTACCTGTTCTCTCTTTTACTTCACTTTACTTCCTACCTACATAATCCTTTCCCCCTACTTCCAAAATATATTGCAGTCTGCATTAGACTTTCATTTTTTACTGTGGAGGAAATACTGGTAGTAGAAATTGCTTGAGGGATGTCACAGCTCTGTCAGTCATTTTACGACAGTTAGTATTGGCTTAATCTCATTTCTGTTATAGTGTAAACTAAAAATGGTGATCTCATAATCTTGTATTAACTAAAATATTTGATGAATAGGTAGTTTACCCCACTGGTGCTATTTCTTGTTTGAAAAATTCTACTTAACTAGATATTCTCTTTATGGCTCTAAAACACTTCTTTATGAAATCTTTTTCTAAAATGGGTGTTTTGCATTACAGTTATTTGGAGGCACCAAAATGGTTATAGCTATCTTATCAAATTTTAAAAATCGTAATTTAAAAATAGAATATAGCAGATCAAATAACCTGTAATAGATGTGTACAGTTTTGTCAGAAAACCATTTTGGTTTGTATGCCTGTGTATGCTTGTATGCTGTTAACTTTAAAAAGTGTAAGGATCTGGCCTTGACTTGGAAAACCATGAACAATAGTTTTTTATGTTATACAAATAACTTTCTGGGATTTTAGAAAATACCTTGTTATTGATAAAAAGAAATCTTGCTTTGGGAAAAATGGGGGAAACTTGATGTCTATTTCTGTGGCAATGATTTCCTTTTTTTTTTTTTTTTTAAATTTGTTTGAGTTTGAAATGTAACTAAATACCATCTTTAGAAAGTCATAGAATATCACTAACTAGCTGTGTGTTCTTATAAAAGTTACGGTTTTGCTTTGGATCTGTTTGAGTGAGGGGGTTGGACTAGATGCTCTTCTCAAAGCCCTTTGATCACTAAAATCTTTTGATTTTAACCTAATAGTAGAAAGGCAAAGATAGTATTCCAGCTACAAAAGGGATGGAGGGGATTCTAGACTTTTGAGTGGAGTAACTTTTAAATTATTATTTACTATAATATATTTTGATGAAAGTGAAAAATGTTTTTTAAATGATAGTTTTAAAAATGTCTATTCTTTGAGGACTCGATTTTTAAAACTGCAGTTAAATTCCTTTCACCATTATTTAACTTTGATCTTTTTTGTATTATAGTCTGAAGATAAGGCCAAATATGATGCAATTTTTGATAGTTTAAACCCAGTGAATGGATTTCTGTCTGGTGATAAAGTGAAACCAGTGTTGCTCAACTCTAAGTTACCTGTGGATATTCTTGGAAGAGTAAGATATTAAATTCTAAATGTAACTTTTATGTATTTTAATTTTGTATCTACCAGGAACAATTAAAAATACATAGATCTTATTTTGAAGTTGTATTATAGAATTTTTTGTGTTTTGACTTAATATATAAAATTATTGCCAATTTATTTCTTTGGTTATTCCCTCTAACATATGAGTGTTTGAAATTAGCTATATATAATCCTTTTAGGTAGGTCCTTTTCTCTTTGAGCTGTATGCTCTGACCTTCTAATTCCTTGATTTAATTTCCAGGGACCATCAGTATTCTGCATCTGCCATTTACTCTGTGGTTGTATCCTACAGCCTGGTTAAAGCAATAGTTTCATCTCTGAAATCATAAATTCTACTCTCTGAAGAGAACTTCTTGTCTTTCTAGATTTCTTTCCTAGATACTTGCAAGACTAATTCTTTGACCTCATCAAGACCTTTATTTATTTATTTTTATTAATTTAAAAAAATTATTTATTTATTTATTTGTTTGTTTTTGGGTGCGTTGGGTCTTTGTTGCTGCTTGCGAGCTTTCTCTAGTTGTGGTGAGCAGGGTCTACTCTTTGTTGCAGTGCATGGGCTTCTCATTGCGGTGACTTCTCTTGTTGTGGAGCATGGGCTCTAGGCACACGGGCTTCAGTAGTTGCAGCACACGGGCTCAGTAGTTGTGGCTCAAGGGCTCTAGAGCGCAGGCTCAGTAGTTGTGGCGCACAGGCTTAGTTGCTCTGCGGCATGTGGAATCTTCCAGGACCAGGGCTCGAACCCGTGTCCCCTGCATTGGCAGGCAGATTCTTAACCACTGCGCCACCAGGAAGCCCGACCTCATCAAGACCTTAAATCAGACTCTTTTATTTTCCCCATCTTTTGAATTTACTGTTTTCCTCATCTGTCTTGGATTTTTTTTGGTCCACTGTTTCATGTCAGTATCCTTAGCTTCCTTTGCCATGTTTTCTAACTTTTCTCCTGCCTGGTGAAAATCCAACCTTGCATGAAGCTAATTATCTGCCTTCTCTCTGGTTGCATTCAGACTACTGAGAAAGTCTAGGAAGATTGGTATCATCGTAATTTCATGATCTTCAGCTGGGTTTTCCATACTGCAGCCACTCTTGTGCTGTTTCCATCATGATTTCTCAATACCCCTCTTTATATTTCAAACCTTATCTACTCTCATTAAACCTCTAGTCCGTCCTTTAATTCCTTGCTTAGTCAGACTACATGGGGTCAAATCCTGGTTACACCATTTCTTAAATGTATGACCTTGGGCATATCATTAGAAAACCATGTCTCAGTTTTCTAATCTTTAAAATTAGCATGGTTCCCAGTTTGTAGGGTTATACAAATTAAATGTGATAATGTATATAAAGTACCTAGCACAGTGCTCGGTATATACTCTTTGAATGCTAGCTGCCATGATCATGATGATAACGACGTGCCACCACAACACCAATACTACTGGATCAGTGTTGTATAGTTTAGGTGCTCAATAAATATGATAAATATTAATTTAAAAACTATTTTCTAATATTGTTTTTCATTAATTATTTTTCTATTGTGTGATCTGTGTGAGATTTCTAAACTATAAATATAATCGTGTTATTTTTTACTTAAAAGTTACCCTCTTAGGTAGCTTCCCATTGCATTTAGGAAAAAGTCTAAACTCCAAGGCCTTCAGTGACCAGGCACTTCCTTATTTTCACTCCTGTCTCTTACCAGTATACCTTCTCTTCCTGTTCCAAGTAAAATTTTGTTGAATATCTTAAATACCTTCATTTCAAGGATTTAACATAGTTTATAGCTGGTCTAAAGCTATGGATTCTACTCTAGAGTTAGACCAAATATACCAGGGCCTTTTAGATTTTATATTTATTTTGTATGCCCTGGACATTAGTTGGCTAATGATTAATAATACAGTGTTCATTGGACACTTATTTCAGATGATTAGAGGTTCTGTATTATAGGGAAAACAATAATGGACTTGGTTGGAAGTCTTCACATTGAAAACTGATTCTGTTACTTAATAATAGTTGTATGATCCTAGATAAGTCATGCAGTCTCAGGTCTAAAACAGGTTTTATAGTACTACATGGAGTTGTTGCATGAATTAACTGAGATGTTGTTTTTGAAAAAGCATTATAGTTGTTTAAAGTACTGTGTTACATAATTGTTTTCTTAACTTGAGAGGAACAAAATATTTTCTTTAAAAATTTGCAAAGGAATTTCTGTTTAAAAATACTTGGTATTAAGGATTATTTCTTTTTACAGTAATGTTAATATAGCATATAATAGTGATTTAATAAAATGGTCAGCATAATTGACATTTCTCAGAGAAACAGGTGTTATAATGTTTAGGCAAAACTTTTTCCTCCATTTAGGTATTGGATGTATACAGTTAGCACGTGAAATGAAAGAATGTTAATCTTTCCTAATTCTTTTCTTTTTAAGGTTTGGGAGTTGAGTGATATTGACCATGATGGAATGCTTGACAGAGATGAGTTTGCAGTTGTAAGTAACATAATGCTTTTGAAATCTTAAATATCTTAATGGTTTTCTCAAGTGAAAATTTCCCCTTTTTGTTTATCTTTAGAGGTAAACCACATTTCTCTGAAAATTTATTGTATGACTGTATTTACCTAGAATTTATAGGTAGTCAATAAATATTATTAAACAAATGGATAATGAAGGTTTTTGCCATCTTCATTTTATTTGACTTTAAGGTACATAAGAATACGTGCTTTGGATAATGTACTCTAAAGATGCTGAATATAATCTTTTGAATCCCAATGTGACCAGGAATCTCAGTATCTACTTCTGCTGTGGAATGACTTTACTTCAAATATATACCTGAATTTTCACATTTATTTGATTAAAGGAAAAGATGAATAACATAATAGTTTCATGTCATTTATGAAGGCAGAGAAAGTTTTGACATCTTATCTGAAGACATGTTATCCTTAGTAACTGGTTAGTTAATTCCGCATAGAGTTGTTTTCATGGCTTCCTTAAAGGTTAGATAAAACTCTGCTGTGAACTCATGAACAGTAAATCTCTAATCCCCCCCGTGAATCTCTTATTTGGAAATTAATCTTTTCAAATTTTCTCTATTTTGCTAAGAAATTGTCCATTTCTTTGACTTTCAGATTTGCCACAGATTTGCACTATTCTTTAATCTCTTCTGGCTTTATGGTTGGGTTCCTTTCTGTTTCCAAATCTTATGTATTTTTGCTTCTTCTCATTCTTTGTTTAATTGGATTTTTTCTGGCCGATTGATCTTTTAAAAGAGCCATCTTTTGGATTTATTTATCTTTTCTATTATGTTTTGACTTTCTATTTCATTCTTTTCTACTGTTATCTTAATTCCTTCTTTCCAGTTTGTTTTGATTTACTTTTTAAAAACTTTCTGAAGATAAGTACTAAGCCCCTTTGTTTTTTATCATCTTTAATATTGAAAACATTTAAAGGACGTATTTTCCTCTAAATACAGATTTAGGTGGATTCCATAGATATTGGTACAAAGTGTTCTCCTTTTCACTCCTTTTTAAATATTTTTAAATTTTCCGTGGTCATCTGTTTAGGAATATGCTTTTTAATTTCAAAGTAGTTAAGTTTGTTCGGTTTTTGTTACCTTTGTATATACTTTCAGCTTGATTAGATTTTGGCTGGTGTATGTGGTCTTTAAAATTTTGTTAAGGTTTTCTTTGTTGCCAAGGTTGCAACCTGTTTTTACATGTGTTTCCTGGATATGTCAACATTTCTGTTCAGAAGATATTAGACTTCTGTAAATCCATTATACTGATTTTATTGACTATACTTCAGTTTCTCTTTGTCCTCACTTTTCTTTTTTTTGCCCTTTCATAAATTTTATTCTGTTTATATCCTAGGAGCGAAACAAAATAGGCAGAACACATCTTATCACATTTGAAAAAATATATACAGAAATAGAAATTTTTTCCTTATAAAAACAAAAATTAAAAATTTCAAAGGAGCATTTGTATAAGCATAGTTAAGCTAGGTAGACAGTAGCATTATCTTCATTTGATAAAACAGTAGTATTTCCTGAGGTAAGTGAGTAAACACAGTTTACCTTATGCCCTGAAGCCTTCTCCTAGGCAACTTTTTTTTTTTGTAACGAAAGTAACTTTTCATTAAAAGAATAATTTAAGAATAAACACACATTTGTAGGAAATTACTACTTTAAAAATTAATGAACATCCATATACCTTCTCCTAGATTTACTAATTTTAACCATTTTGCTACGTTGGATTTCCTTCTCTGTGCATTCCTCAGAAATTTTTTCCAACTTTATCCTGCTTAGTGCCTTTAATTTTGAATTCCAGCTTGTGTGATATTAATACTGGTTCTGCTCTCTTTTTATTTGGATTACTTGATATTTCTAATGCTTAAAATGTATCTCTTAAAAATGTCACTGCTGATTTTAATTTTTTACCTAATTTGACAGTTTTTGTCTTTTAAGATAATGAGCTGTGCATTGATTTTATTCCCCCTACCAGATCCTATTTATTTTACATTATTATTTTCTCTTTTTTCCTCTTCCTTATTGTTGCTGGTTATCAAGTTGTGATTCATTCATTTCCCCCCTCTAATTAATTTGGAATTTCTTTATAATGTCTATTCCATTAATGGTTAATACACCCTTCCTTGTACTTACCATACTTATTGCTCCAGTATTTGAAAAAAAGATTGTTAGCCCTCATTCAAGTAAAATAAGACCTTTAGATTATTTTCACTTCTTTCTCCTTCGCCTCCCAACCGCAGAAGATTTTAGAACATTTTTTGTAACTAAAATTCTAGATTTTACTCAGTTAATTTAATTCTTTTGGTTCTAGGATTTCCTTTGTCAATTTTAATTTAATTTCCTTTTGTCAGTATTAATAGCCTCACTAGCATTCTTCTGGTAGAATTTGCCTGATAAATCTTTTTCCATCTTTTTACTTTTGTGACTGAGGCAATATAGTCCATACTATTTTAAAAAATTTTAATTACTACAACATAGCCAATGTAACTGAGCCTGCAAGTCACTGATCTTTATTTATAAGCATCAGTATTTTTAAAAACTGAATTTTAAGGGTTTCTTTGAAAATTGAAGTAATTTTTAAAATGCTTTTGCAACAGTAGAATAACTAAACTCTATAAACATTTTAAATTATGTTCCTAAATAAGTAAAGATAATCTACTTATTCATATGATCAGTTCTTTTGGATTATGACAATTTATACTTTGTCAATTTTTGGTTTGTTGAAGTATAACATAGTATTTTTTCCTTTCTTGTTATGTATTATTTTACTAATTAATCAAAACTATTGGACATGAGGGTATTTATGCTTAAGATTTAACTCTAAAATTCTTACCCATTAAAAAAAAATTATTTATTTATTTGGCTTGTGGGGTCTTAGTTTCAGCATGCGGGATCTTCATTGTGGCATGCGGAGTCTTTCATTGTGGTGCATGGGCTCTTTGTTCCAGTATGTGGACTTCTCTCTAGTTGTGGCACGTGGGCTCAGAAGTTGCACTCATGGGCTCTCTAGTTGTGGCACACGGGCTCTTTAGTTGCGGCATGCAGGTGCCAGAGTGCGCAGGCTCAGTAGTTGTGGCATGTGGGCTCTCTAGTTGTGACACATGAGCTCTAGAGCGAATGGGCTTAGTTGTTGTGGCACGTGAACTTAGTTGTCCCACGGCATGTGGGATCTTAGTGGGATTGAACCTGCATCCCCTGCATTGGCAGGTGGATTCTTAACTGCTGGACCAACCAGGGAAGTCCTCTTACCCATTTTCTTTTAATATTTATTTATTTATTTGGCTGAGCTGGGTCTTAGTTGCGGCACATGGGATCTTCATTGATGCATGTGTGGTCTTTGTTGTGGCACGTGGGATCTTTAGTTGTGGCACGTGGACTCTTAGTTGTGGCATGCGGGATCTTTTTAGTTGTGACATGTGGGGTCTTTAGTTGTGGCATGTGAACTCTTCGTTGTGGCATGTGAACTCTTAGTTGTGGCATGTGGGATCTAGTTTCCTGACCAGGAATTGGGCCCCCTGCATTGTGAGCATGGAGTCTTAAGCACTGGACAACCAGGGAAGTCCCGCCATTTTCTTTTAGATAAAATGGTGCTTTATGTTTGTTTTAAAGACCCAGTATCTGCTCTGTGTTTATAATATTTTATTTTTAAAAAAATTTTTATTGAGGGACTACCCTGGTGGTCCAGTGGCTAAGACTCCATGCTCCTAATGCAGGGGGCCTGGGTTCGATCCCTGGTCAGGGAACTAGATCCCACATGCCACAACTAAGAGTTCGCGTGCCTCAACTAAGAGTTCGCATGCCGCAACTAAAGATCCCACGTGCCACAACAGAGATCCCACACTGGCAATGAAGATCCCACAGGCTGCAGCTAAGACCCGGTGCAGCCAAATAAATAAATAAGTATTAAAAAAGAATTTTTTATTCAAATCTAGTTGATTTACAATGTTGTGTTAGTTTCAGGTGTACAGCAATGTGAATCAGTTATGCATATATATATATATAAATATATATATTCTTTTTCAACATTCTCTTCCATTACAGGTTATTACAAGATATTGAATATAGTTCCCTATGCTATACAGTAGGTCCCTGTTGGTTATCTATTTTATATATAGTAGTATGTATATTTTAATCCTAATTAAAACTCCTAATTTATACCCCCGCCTTTGGTAACCATAAGTTTGTTTTCTATGTCTGTGAGTCTGTTTCTGTTTTGTAAATAAGTTCATTTGTATCATTTTTTTAGATTCCAGATATAAGTGATATCATATGATATTTGTCTTTGTCTAACTTACTTCACTTAGTATGATAATCTCTAGGTCCATCTATGTCACTGCAAATGGCATTATTTCATTCTTTTTTTATGGCTGAATAATATTCCATTGTATATGTACACCACATCTTCCTTATCCATTCGTCTGTCAGTAGACACTTAGGTTGCTTCCATGTCTTGGCTATTTTAAATAGCGCTGCAGTGAACATTGGGGTGCACGCATCTTTTCAAATTATGTTTTTCTCCAGATATGTGCCCAGTAGTGGGATTGTAGGATCATATGGTAGCTCTATTTTTAGTTTTTAAGGACTCTTCATACTGTTCTCTGGAATGGCTGTACCAGTTTACATTTCCACAAACAGTGTAGGAGGTTTGTTGTTGGTCATTACGCCCAGTGTGAGGTGATACCTCATTGTAGTTTTCATTTGCATTTCTCTAATAATTAGTGATGTTGAGCATCTTTAAATGTGCCTTTTGGCCATTTGTATGTCTTCTTTGGAGAAATGTCTATTTATGTCTTCTACTCATTTTCTGATTGGGTTGTTTTTTCTTTGATATTGAGCTATATGGACTGTTTGTATATTTTAGAGATTAATCCCTTGTTGGTCACATCATTTGCAAATATTTTCTCCTATTCCATAGGTTGTCTTTTTGTTTTGTTTCTGGTTTCCTTTGCTGTGCAAAAGCTTTTAAGTTTCATTAGGTCCCATTTGTTTATTTTTGTTTTTATTTCCATTACTCCAGAAGACGGATCCAACAAGATACCGCTGCGATTTGTGTCAGAGTGTTCTGCCTATGTTTTCCCCTAGGAGTTTTATGGTTTCAGGTCTTACATTTAGTTCTTTAATCCATTTTGAGTTTATTTTGTGTATGGTATGGTGTTAGAGAATGTTCTGATTTTTTAAAAAATTTATTTAATTAATTTATTTATGTCTGCGTCGGGTCTTCATTGCAGCACATGGGCTTCTCTCTGGTTGTGGTGCGTGGGCTTCTCTCTAGTTGCAGCATATGGGCTTTTTTCTAGTTGTGGTATGTGGGTTTTCTCTCTCTCGTGGCGTGCAGGCTCCAGAGTGCATGGGCTCTGTAGTTTGCGGCATGCAGGCTCTCCTGTTGAGGCACATGAGCTCAGTAGTTGTGGTGTGTGGGCTCAGTTGCCCTGCGGCATGTGGGATCTTAGTCCCCGACCAAGAATCGAACCTGTGTCCCCTGCTTTGGAAGGTGGATTCTTTACCACTGGACCACCAGGGAAATCCTGAGAATGTTTTAATTTCATTCTTTTATTTGTAGGTGTCCAGTTTCCCCAGCACCACTTATTGAAGAGACTGTCTTTTCTCCATTGCATATTCTTGCTTCCTTTGTTGTAGATTAGCTGACCGTATGTGTATGGGTTTATTTCTGGGCCTTCTACCCTGTTCCATTGATCTATATTTCTGTTTTTATGCCAGTACCATACCGTTTTGATTGCTGTAGCTTTGTTGTATAGTGTAAACTCAGGGAGCCTGGTTCCTCCAGCTCTGTTTTTCTTTCTCAAGATTGTTTTGGCTATTCGGGGTCTTTTGTATTTCCATATAAATTAAAAATTTATTTTGTTCTGGTTCTGTAAAAACTGCCTTTGGTGATTTGATAGGGATTGCATTGAATCTGTAGATTGCCTTGGGTAGTACAGTCATTTTAACAATATGGATTCTTCCAATCCAAGAACATGGTATATGTTTCCATTTATTTGTGTTATCTTTGATTTCTTTCATCAGATACTTACAGTTTTTGGATTACAGGTTTTTTGCCTCCTTAAGTAGTTTTATTCCTGGTATTTTATTCTTTTTGATGCAATAGTAAATGGAACTGTTTCCGTAATTTCTCTTTCTAACCTTTCTTTGTTAGTGTACAGAAATGCAACGGATTCCTGTGTATTAATTTTGTATCCTGCACCTTTACTGAATTCATTGATGAGCTGTAGTGGTTTTCTGCTAGTGTCTTTAGGATTTTTCTATGATAAATGTATGATATGTATGATATGATGTCATCTGTAAACAGTGACAGTTTTACTACTTCTTTTCCGGTATGAATTCCTTTCATTTCTTTTTCTTTTCTGATTGCTGTGGCTAGGATTTCCAAGCTGTGTTGAATAATAGTGGTGAGAATGGACATCCTTGTCTTTTTCCTGATCTTAGAGGAAATGCTTTCAGCTTTTCACCATTGAGTGCGATGTTGCCTGTGAATTTGTCATATATGGCCTTTATTATGTTGAGGTAGGTCCCTGCTATGCCCACTTTCTGGAGAGTTTTTATCATAAATGGATGTTGAATTTTGTCAAAAGCTATTTTGGCATCTATTAAGCTGATCATATGATTTTTAGTCTTCCGTTTGTTAATGTGGTGTATCACACTGATTGATTTGTGTATATTGAAAAATCCTTGCATCCCTGGGATAAATCCCACTTCATCATGGTATATGATCCTTTTAATGTATTGTTGGATTTGGTTTAATAGTATTTTGTTGAGGATTTTTGTGTTCATCAGTGATATTGGCCTGTAATTTTCTTTTATTATTTATTTATTTATTATTTTGGCTGCTTCAGGTCTTAGTTGCAGAATGTGGGATTTTCATTGCAGCATGCAGGCTTCTTAGTTGTGGCATGTGGACTCTTAGTTGCAGCATGCAGACTTCTTAGTTGCGGCATGTGAACTCTTAGTTGCAGCATGCATGTGGGATCTAGTTCCCCGACCAGGGATCGAACCTGGGCCCCCTGCATTGGGAGCATGGAGTCTTACCCACTGGACCACAAGGCAAGTCCTGTAATTTTCTTTTTTTGTGGTATCTTCGTCTGGTTTAGGTATCAGGGTGATGGTGGTCTCATAGAATGAGTTTGGAAGTGTTCCTTCCTCTGCAATTTTTTCGAATAGTTTCAGAAGGATAGGTGTTAACTCTTCTTTGAATTTTTGATAGAATTCACCTATGAAGCTATCTGGTCTTGGACTTTGTTGGGAGTTTTTCAATCACAGATTCACTTTTCAGTACTTGTATTTGGTCTGTTCATATTTTCTATTTCTTCCTGGTTCAGTCTTCGGAGATTGTACCTTTCCAAGAATTTGTCCATTTCTTCTAGGTTGTCCATTTTATTGGCATATAGTTGCTTGTAGTAGTCTTTTATGGTCCTTTGTATTTCTGTGTTGCCTGTTGTAATTTGTCTTGTTTCATTTCTAATTTTATTGATTTGTGCCCTCTTCCTTTTTTTCTTGATGAGTGGCTAAAGTTTTATCAATTTTGTTTATGTTTTCAAAGAACTAGGTTTTAGTTCTGTTGATTTTTTTTTTTCTTTTGGTCTCCATTTATTTCTGCTCTGATCTTTATGATTTCTTTCCTTCTACTAACTTTGGGTTTTGTTTGTTCTGATTTCTCTAGTTGCTTTAGGTGTAAGGTTAGGTTGTTTATTTGAGATTTTTCTTGTTTCCTGAGGTAAGCTTGTATTGCTGTAGACTTCTCTCATAGATCTGCCTTTGCTGCATCCGATAGGTTTTAGATCATCATGTTTTCATTTTCATTTGTCTCTAGATATTTTTTTATTTCCTCTTTGTTTTCTTCAGTGATCCGTTGGTTGTTTAGTAGCATACTGTTTAGCCTCCATTTGTTTGTGTTTTGGGCAGTTTTTTTCTTGTAGTTGATTTCTAATCTCATAGGGTTGTTATTGGAAAGATGCTTGATACAATTACAGTTTTCTTAGATTTACCGAGGCTTGCTTTGTAGCCCAGCATGTGATCTATCCTGGAGAATGTTCCATGCGCACTTGAGAAGAAATTGTAATCTGCTGTTTTTGGATGGAATGTCCTATAAATATCAGTGAAATCTATCTGGTCTATTGTGTCATTTAAAGCTTCTGTTTCCTTATTTATTTTCATTTTGGATGATACGTCCATTGGTGTTAAAGTCCCCCACTATTATTGTATTACTGTCAACTTCCTCTTTTATCAGTGTTAGCAGTTGCTTTATGTATTGAGGTGCTTCTATGTTGGGTGCATATATATTTATAATTGTTATATCTTCTTCTTGGATTGATCCCCTGGTCATTATGTAGTGTCCTTCCTTGTTTCTTGTAACATTCTTTATTTTAAAGTCTATTTTGTCTGATTTGAGTATTGCTACTCCAGATTTCCTCTGATTCCCATTTACAGGGAATACCTTTTTTTATCCTCTCACTTTCAGTCTGTATGTGTCTGTAGATCTGAAGTGGGTCTCTTGTAGATAGCATATATTTGGGTCTTGTTTTTGTATCCATTCAGCCAGTCTGTGTCTTTTGGTTGGAGCTTTTAATCCATTTTCATTTAAGGTAATTATTGATTTGTATGTTCTTACTGCCATTTTGTTAATTGTTTTGGGTTTGTCTTTGTAAGTCTTTTTTCTGCCTTTCCTCTTTTGTTCTCATCTCTCTTGTGATTTGATGACCTTCCTTAGCGTTGTGCTTGGATTCCTTTTTTCTTACATGTGTGTATATCTATTATAGATTTTTGGTTTGTGGTTACCATGAGGATTCGGTATAGCAGTCTATATATATTTCCATCATTGTTTTAAGTTGCTGATCTTTTTATTTCAAGTGCATTTCAGATATCCTCTATTGTATTCTCCTCTTCTCGTGATTTTTGTTTTAGATATCATATTTGTGTGTGGATGATTTCCTACCTTTACTGTAGGTTTGCTTTAACCAGTGAGCTTTCCCATTTTGTAATTTTCTTGTTTCTCATTTTGGCCTTTTCTTTTCCACCTAGAGAAGTTCCTTTAGCATTTTTCATAAAGCTGGTTTGGTGGTGCTGAATTCTTTTAGCTTTTGCTTGTCTGTAAAGCTTTTGATTTCTCCATCAAATCTGAAAAAGAGCCTTGCTGGGTAGAGTATTCTCAGTTGTACGTTTTTCTTTTTCATCACTTTAAAGGTATCATGCCACTCACTTCTGGGCTGCAGAATTTCTGCTGAAAAGTCAGCTGATAACCTTATGGGGATTCCCTTGTATGTTATTTGTTGCTTTTAATATTTTTTCTTTCTCTTTAATTTTTGTCAATTTGATTACTATGTGTCTTGGCATGTTCCTCCTTGGGTTGATGCTGTATGGTACTCTCTGCGCTTCCTGGACTTGGGCGACTGCTTCCTTTCCCATGTTAGGAAAGTTTTCAGCTATTATCTCTTCAGGTATCTTCTCAGGCCCTTTCTCTCTCTTCTCCTTCTGGGACCCCTGTAATGTTAATGTTGATGCATTTGATGTTGTCCCAGAGGTCTCTTAAACTGTTTTCGTTTCTTTTCAGACTTTTTTCTTTCTTTTGTTCTGTGGCAGTGATTTCTAGCACCCTGTCTTCCAGCTCCCTTATCCATTCTTTTGCCTCATTTATTCTTCTGTTGATTCCTTCTAGTTTATTTTTTATTTCAATTATTGTATTCTTCAACTCTGGTTGTTCTTTATTTTTTCTAATTCTTTGTTAAAAACTTCTTCTAACTTCTCACTTTGTGCATTCTTTTTCTGAGTTCTTGGATCATCTTTACGATCATTGCTCTGAACTCTTTCTTGGGTAGATTGCCTATCTCCACGTCACTTAGTTGTTTTTCTGGGGTTTTATCTTGTTCCTTTGTCTGGAACATATTCCTCTGCCATCTCATTTTGTCTAAGGTTCTATTTGTATTTTTATATATGTGGAAGGTTAGTTATGTTTCTTGACCTTGGAGAAGTGGCCCTCTGTAGGGGAGGTCCTATGTGTCCCAGCAGTTCACCCCCCTCTCATCACCCAATGACCAGGGACCAGCTGGTCCCAGGGTAGGTTCTGACCTTTGTTTGCAGGCTCAGTTCCACAGGCACTGGGACTGTATATTTCTTGCTTCTGGTGTCTGCCCGCTGGTGGGTGAGGCTGGTCTAGCTTCCTTGTGGGAGGGGCAGATCCCTGCCCGCTGGTGGGTGGAGTTGGATCTTGGCCCTCTGGTGGGCAGGGCCATGTCAAGGGGCATGTCTGGATTGGCCCTCTGGTGGGCAGGGCCATGTCAAGGGGCATGTCTGGAGGTAGCTGTGGTCTCAGGAAGTCTTTAGGCAGCCTGTCTGTTGATGGGTGGGACTGTGTTCCTGCCCTATTGGTTGTTTGGCCTGAGGCATCCCAGCACTGGAACCTATAGGCTGTTGGGTGGGGCCAGGTCTTGGTGTTAATGTCCCAAGTAAGATGTCAGCCTTCACTCCTGGGTATGTTCGCCACCAGCTTTGATGTCCCAAGAGAGAGTCATAACCACCACCCACCTCTGCATGAGACCATCCAAGACCAAAAGGTAGGTCTGGCCTAGGCTCCTATGAATTCACTGCATTTGCCTTGGTTCCTGGTAATAAGACCTTGTGTGCATCCTTCAAGAGTGAAGTTTCTGTTTCCCCCAGTCCTATGGAATTCCTACGATCAAGACCCGCTGACCTTCAAAGCCAAGTGCTCTGGGGGCTCCTCCTCCCGATGCCAGACCCCCAGGCTGGGGAGCCTCTTGTGGGGCTCAGAACTCTCACTCCTGTGGGAAAACTTCTGTGATATAATTATCTCCAGTTTGTGGGTCACCCACCTAGGGGGTATGGGATTTGATTATATCGCAAGTGTGCCCCTCCTACCGTCTTGTTGTGTTTTCCTCTTTGTCTTTGGATGTAGCATATCTTTTTTTGGTAGGTTGCAGTCTTTATTATTGATGATTGTTCAGCAGTTAATTGTGATTTTGGTGTTCTCGTGGGAGGAGTGAGCTCAAGGTCTTCTACTCCACCATCTTGTCTTATTTTCCTCACTGGGCGCCCCAGCAGGAACAGCACAGAGGTCCCAAGAGCGCTGTTACCAGGTCTTTTTAATGCAGCTTGTATACAGTCATCTTTGGTAAACGCTGAGAAAGTAGAGAGTAAACCATGTGGGAACATTCAGAAAAAGGAAGGCTCTGTGCTGCTATATAAGAAAAAAACATCCTGGATAAAAGTCAGCATGGCCCTCCTCAGATGTTGGGGTGCATACAGGAGCTCTTTTCTCCTGCACATGTGGCCACATGCAGGCATTTGTCCCAAAGCCAAAGTGTATGTTTATTTTTTGAATGGGAATAAATAAAATTGAAGTTAATGAGAAATTCTAATTTGGTTTCTTGAATTACAATATGGATTTTTAAAAAGAATAACTTCTTATTTCACTAATGAACCAAAACTTGGTTGAACCTGAGTCTTTATGTTCAAGACTTATCTTTAAAAATTCTCAACCAAACCAAATTCTTTCTTTCCTTTTATAGCGTAGATGGGATTTTTGGTCGGTTTACTTTTTTAATTGGAATAAATAAAGTTGAAGTTAGTGAGATATTCTAACTTGTATAACTTCTCTTGCCTTGTGAACCTTTAATGAATGGTCCTTATTTCTTTTCAAATGTAAATGCTTTTTTATATTCTCTGAAACCTAGTGGTTTATTTAAAAATCCAGAATCTAGAATATCTTGGAGGTTTTTTGGGTTTTTTTAAACTGAATTTGTAAAGGTCAAGCCTTAGCATGCTTTGGGTTTTCTGGCCACAACTAAAATGACTTTTTTTTTTTTTTTTTTTTTGAAATGTCCCTTGAATGAATGGTAGGCTTAGATTATATGTCAGTATTTGTGTGTACCTGTATGAAATTCTCTTAGTTGAAAAAGAAATAGCTCCAAGTTCTGTTTGATTTTCTGAATGAGTTGTCTCTTAGGAGGTATTTTGAATAGGAATATGACCACAAGACAGGAAGGTTGTTTTTTTTTGTTTGTTTGTTTGTTTTTTCTTGGTACGCGGGCCTCTCACTGTTGTGGCCTCTCCCGTTGCGAAGCACAAGCTCCGGATGCGCAGGCTCAGGGGCCATGGCTCACGGGCCTAGCCGGTCCGCGGCATGTGGGATCTTCCCGGACCGGGGCACGAACCCGTGTCCCCTGCATCGGCAGGTGGACTCTCAACCACTGTGCCACCAGGGAAGCCCTAAAATGACTTTCGAAGACTTACTTTCAGGAATCATTTCTGTAGTTCATAAAATGACTTTTGAGAGGGGCATGTGTGTATGTATGTATACACACAAAAATAAAGTGGATTTAAAAAATAATTGCTTGGAGTCTGTCATACAGAGTGAAGTAAGTCAGAGGAAAAAAACAAATACTGTATGCTAACACATATATATGGAATCTAAGAAAAAAAAA